>NW_011645787.1:177362-181876 GCF_000223845.1 Gregarina niphandrodes | reverse complement strand
GACAGTTGACGTAGAACCGACAGTTGACGTAGAACCGACAGTTGAGGTAGAACCGACAGTTGAGGTAGAACCGACAGTTGACGTAGGTGAACTGGTGCCAACCTCGGAGGCGGTTGAACTAGCTTGCACAGCGGAGGTCGAAGCTTCGACCGTTTCGTGTGTACTGCCATTGAGTGTACTAGCACTGAGTGTACTGACAGAGGACGTGCCGGTAGAGGTGGTGGCGGTGGTCGGCGTCACGGAGCCAAGGGTGCGTTCCGCCGTCTGCGTCTTGACGGACGTGGGCGGTGGTGTTTTTTGGAGATCGGCCCATTTCGGTCGATCTAGATCTACGATTGACTCTCGCGCACTGGGTGGTGCCTCCGGCCGGACGAAGACCGGGACGACTTCAGACTTGTCGAAGATGGCCGGCGAGTCACGCTCGGCAAGAAGCCCGGTCTCACGCAGGTCAGTCTCCACGTCGCGGTCCGCTTCCTCGGCCACGAGCTCTCGAGCCAACAGGTCCGGTCGGCCGGGGTCCAGGTCCCCACTCGCCAGCAGCTGCTCACTGACCAAGAAGTGCGCGTTCTCGCTCCCAGTGTTCTCACTCCCAATATTCTCAGCCCCATCCATCGCAAGCGCGAATTGCAGCGCAGCGGACGACTCCAAACGACCAGCAGTGGACGACTCCGACAGATCGGTTACCAACTCAGACTTGCTTCCCGTGAGGCCTTTGAGCCAGTCGAATGACGCCAGTTTGGCAGTCCGGTCTGTGGTAAGGCCGAAGAGCGCACCAATAAAGTCATTGACGGCCACGCCCGGTGAGAAAAGTTGTTGCAGTTGCCGAAGACTGGCAGGTCTCATGAGATTGTAGGAGCCAGATCTGGTCGAGTCAGATGCGGTCGAGCCAGACGCGGTGGAGCCGGATGGGGTAGAGCCAGATGAGGTCGAGCGTGACGGCGGTGCCGCGTCGATGGATCCGCCATAGGACATGGGAAGTTGGCCGGTTCTCTTCTCGAGCGGGATCCGGAGTGGAGCGCCTATGTTACTGCCCGTCTGGGGGAAAGGACCATACGGCCCGCCAGGAGAGAAGGCAGCAGGCCTGGCGGAAGCTAGTCGCTGCGACTGAGTGGGTACCGCAGCTCTCCCCTTACCGGACTTCGTCGCTAAGTTATCCAGGTGTCCGGCGACCAGGCCTGAGACTGGAGACTGCAAGGTTGAAGACTGCAAGACAGGAGACTGCAGTCGCGAGCTGGGTGCATATATCTGGGTCTGGGGTAATCGGAGAGTGGTGCTGGAGGGTCGGTAGTTGCCGGTTCGGTAGTCAGTTCGGTAGTTTAGTCTGGTTTGTGGTAGAGTTTGGTAATCAACGATTACGTCCTCAAAGACGGCTTCCGGGGTCTTGCAGAGTGCGGCCAGAGCGTGATTGGGGGAGTTGCCGAGTAGGTCTGTGAGTGTGTCTAGAGCCTCAGTGCAGGGTCTGCCTACAAGTACCTGGCGTTCTAGACGGTGGAGTCTACCGGCGGCCAAGGCGAACAAGTAGGATGGTTTCGGATACGGATCGTGGTAAACTACCGTACGGACGACACCAAGACTGCCGTCTGCGAGGGGTACTGCGGTATCCCCCTCGCTTACCTTCTCTCCGTTGGAAAGGAGAACCGGGAACACTTTTGGGTCGGCTTTGATCGTGGTGGTGAAGACAGACATCACGTCGGGTCTGTCGGGGTAGAACGTGATGCGTCTAAACCCTGACGACTCATTCTGAGTTATCAACAAATTACGCGATCGATACAAACCAAATAACAACTTGTTCGCTTCCGGGTTCACGTGTGTAGTCAAGAGCAAAATGAACCGCGACATGCGTGCAGTGCCACCCCGTGCACTGGGTACGTGCTCTTCTTTGATAACCAGGTTATGATCGTCATTCAGGCAGACCAAATTCATGAGGTTCCGGCGGTATGTGTACACTGTGTGGTCCACCGTTCGGTTGAACAACAAGACAATCTGGTCGAGATGAGTGTCCTTGGAGCCGTGAAGGATAATGTCGCCGCCCACATAGTTCTTAACGGAAAGACGGGACTTAATGATGGTCAAGTTGTATCCCAAAGTGAATTCCAATTCGGTCGATTTCAGCGCCAAGTTGTACGGCTCGTAGTCATCCAATCGTATTTCAACCGGCTGCTTGTGCAGGTGGGGACACCGGCTCACCTGCCCTGCGCTGTTCGCTTCTTTTTTCAGTAATTGGGCTGTAGTAACTACCTGCCCAGTTGTTGCCTGAATAGTTGGCTCCCGCCCCAGTTGGGACCGCAGGAAGACAGCAGCGTCTTGCCCACCCATGGTATCGAACCCTCGACCTGAAGCCTCTCTCGGAATGTCCGCCCCAGTGCTCATATCGATGGTTGGGTAGTCGGTCCGCAATAATCCAGAGGACGCAACACCCATCCGGGACGACTTGGTGTGTTCAAGCTCCCGCAACAACCCTTCCGACTCCAACCCCTGCGGCTCCCACTCGCTCTCCCCCTCCAGAGTCCACCCCTCGCTGTCGCCTTCCACAAACCGACCGCTATCGAAATCCGAGCTCCAGCCCGGCTCGTCCCGCAGTTCCACTAACTCATCCGTGGTTCCGAATACCGCAAAGAGATCGTAGCCCTCAAGATGGATCCCTGGAGGCACCAGGCTGCCTAGAGCCAGACTGCTTAGAGCCAGACTGCTTAGAGCCAAAGCGCATGCCGCACAGAGCACACCTTTTCCCATGCGCGCGCTCAGTCAAATTTTCAGCACACGTTTTTGATGAGACAAGATAGATAAAGGTAATGACAAAAGTAGTGTGCGTTTTGGAGCGAGGAATAGAGGGAGGAATAGGGGGAGGAATGGAGACGAGAGTTGGTAAAGAAGTTCAGTATGGAGTTGATATAGAAATAAAGGACACCCCAGGAAATACTCCTATCGAACATACATGGGAGAATTACTAGACGGAAATAAGAAGCGACGTAATGAACGCTTGATGGTGAGGTTGTTAAGTATGGTATGGTTGATTACTCCGTTATTTTTGAAATTTGTGGTGTTTGCGAATTCTGTGAGTGGTGCCCACATTGATCCTTATTATACCTTACGGACATCCCTTCTTGACTGTCCCCAGGACATATCAGCGCATCCTGAGTCGTATGTATGTAATACGTCATTGGTCATTGATCCCCAAGACCTGTTAAGATCGGCCGCGTTGTGTGCTACTGTGATGAGAGATATGGGTATGGGTGAATACCCTCTATGTACGGTGGAAGTGTCAATCCAGACGCCCTTTTCTGGCATCGACTTGGCGATTGAGGAACGGTCGGAAAAAGGTTTGATGATGGACCTACAACATGGGCTCGTAGGCTATACAGTTACTACTCTATTGCTTGGCGGAATTTCTGGACCTTGGGAATACGCGCCACACATCGTTCCGGTAACTCTACGAACACTTGATAGCAATGGCAAGATACTCAATGAAAAAACACAATGGGCCAAGTCCAGCGGAAACATTGATGAAGGCGTCGTTCTCATCCTTCAAGAACCTCTACCAGTACTCTCCAATGCCGTCAAAGTACTCGTCGCTATTCCTCCTAGACCAATCCGTAAAAATCCAAACCTAACAAATGGTTGGTTCAGGGCATATGCCACCAAAAGTTTCGTCATGGCAGACATCTCTGCGCACTAGCTTTTTTACCGTCGGGATGGTTACTCACTGAAAGATCCCTTTTCTTTCAAACAAAAGGATGTACGGAACATGCCCGTCTGCTAGGCCTCCCTGAAGGTCGATGGCGTCCTTGGCGACCTTTGAAGACTTGTCGTCGTCCAGTTTGGTCCAGGACTGGTCCTGGTGGCTCCAGTTCCAGCAGATATAGTGGCCTTCTTCAACGGTCCTTCCTTTGTGGGTGACCACGGACTTCAGCTGGTAGGTACCATCAGCGTAGTTTATCGGATCATCCGCCAAGGCCTCATCATTCGTTCCTTGTTCGACTGGCTTGGCTTCGTCGACTGGCTTGGCTTGGTCGACTGGTTTGGCTTGGTCAACTGGTTTGGTATCCATCCTTTGATCAGAGCTCTGATGGAGTTCCTTGGCTCTTCGTTGTTCATCTTGAATGCGACCTTTATCCAAAACATGTTTCAATGAATCCGTACAAAAGGGATACAAATCGAGTAAATGAGGATACTCTATCCGTTTCAATACCTTGGCACGACAGGCCTTAGTACCGGCAGCATCATTGGCTTTTTTCCACTCGAAACGCACCATGTGAATAATCAGGTATGGCGGAAGAGTGCTGTCGATCTTTGACACTCTCTTATGAGGAACCATAACACCATCGCCCTCTTGTAACTGACGGTCTAAAGTCTCTACCAAACCTAGTTCCAAACCCGGAATGAGATTGGCTACTGGGTTCTTCGCCGTCCCCGGGTAGCATGACAACTTCAAACTTGACGTTGAATCCACAACAGGCGTAGAATCTTCCTTACTCGCGCCTTCCACCGTTAACCTAACCAGGGGGGGTGTGCCA
>NW_011645787.1:163579-176955 GCF_000223845.1 Gregarina niphandrodes | reverse complement strand
GGGGGGGTTGTGCCAGGGGGGGGGTGTCCACAGCCTTACTCTCGGTGGTAATTAATTTGAAATAGATTCTTCCAGTTTGTTGTATCTCGGATGTTGTTGAACAAAACTGTGAGGCATTCATCCGCATCTTGTTGTTGATTGCTTAATGGGTTGCTGGGGCTTCTAGCAGCGAAAGGAGGGTAGATGCTGGTTAGGAGCTGGAACAGACCGTTAGGACCCGACGCGACGTTGCGTCCTTTATTGGCCCACAGCCGTTGCCAAGCCTGTTGTAGAGGACTGGAGGGCTGAGCTGTGTCTTGTATAATGAAATTCCGGAATCCATCGCAATTTTCTAACATAGCGAGCACTGAATTTAAGTAGCAAGTATTGCCCATGTTAGTATAGCCCTTTACCAAATCTTCAGCCGGCTTCACCACAGTCTGTTCTACCACCGCAATTTGACCACCGGAAATAAACTCTTGCCCAGTAGGAGTACCCATCATGATACCCTTGGCTTCCGGAACATCAGTAGTACACTCAGACAATGGAAGCGACCGATTGGTCGGCTTCTTCAACGTCCAGCCCGGAACCATGAACAGCATTCGTTCTGGAGGTACCGACGTCATTTCCCGTATTCGATCCACCAGATCGCCCACCGTCCAATTCAGTCTATCATACTCCAACGACAAAGTCTCACCTCTCCACTGCAAACTCACTTTGTAACCCATCCTACAGTTCTTTCACTAACCAACTTGATAGGTTCGCTGTGCCTTATTCTAATCCTTGATCCTATTGTAAAGATACGTGCGACCAAGACGAGAAGCAGCACGCCACAATATTAATTTTTTGAAAATTAGGGAACCGTAAGGTTCTACCTCCCTAACGTTCCACTCCCACCAGGTTCTACCTCCTTAATGTCCCGTCCTTAATGTTCCACTTGCAAGGACTCTTCGAACGAGCAAGGGAATGCCAAGGGGGGGGGGATACCGGTTAGGGGTAATTTTGTTTTCGTAATTTTGACGGGGGTCTTTCACATGTTGGGAATCTCAGTTGCTACCCGGAACATATGTATGGATCTGGAGAGAGATGGTGTGAGAGTTCCATTTCTGAAGGATATCAATTTCTTGGCACGACCGGGTGAAATGACGGCCATTATGGGTCCCTCTGGATGTGGCAAGACCACGTTCTTGAATATATTGTCAAATCGTCAGTCTGGAACGGTGACTGGTGACATATTGTATGACGGTAATGATGGCTTATTGGCGCATGTGAATGACTTTTCGGCGTATGTAATGCAGGAGGATTTCTTTTTACAGAGGCTTACTGTTCGTGAGACAGTGGTGTTTGCAGCGCGATTAAGATTGGGTCATCTGAGTTACGATGACCAGGTAGCGCGTGCGGATGGTGTACTAGATGCGCTTGGTCTGCAGGTGTGTAAAGATGTCCTTATTGGAGGTTCTGAAGTCAAGGGTATCTCAGGCGGTCAACGGAAGCGTGTGTCAATAGCCGTTGCATTACTGGATGAGCCGAGAGTTTTGTTCCTTGATGAGCCTACTAGTGGACTTGATGCAGCCCTCGCATTCGACGTGATTCAGACGCTGAGAAAAATAGCAGAAGACAAGGGGCGAACGATCGTTTGCACCATCCATCAACCTAGAAATGAAGTGTATGCAATGTTCGACAGACTCCTGCTACTCAGAACTGGCAAATGTATTTACCATGGACCATGTGAAGGTGCACTAGAGTTCTTCGCCAAGATCGGACATCCATGTCCCGACGATTACAATCCGGCAGATTTCTTTCTAGACCTTCTAACCGAAGCCGGTAATGTCACGGACAATCAGCGGACCGGTGAGAAGCAAGCAACCGAGACGAAAAACCTCGAGAAGCAAGATCTCAACACACAGAGAATCCAGGTTAGTGCAGATGAGGCGGACTCATTTGCACAGTCGTTTGATAATTACCTTGACAACAGTCTGACCATTAGCGAAATAGAAAAGATTCGACGGAGAGCAACCGGGCGACCGGGGGCCTCCTCGCCCTCAGTCCTGCTTCCTATTCCCGAGTCGCAGGCGTCTTCTCCATTAACCTCGATCCAGGGCGAGAATGCTAGTGCTACTGTAAGTGTAGGCGGCAAGGTGGTGGACCCGTCGGCGGTAAGCAAGGAGGCGGTAGACCATCAGGTAGTGGAGATGAGTACTGGGTTAGCGGCAGGCAGTCTATCCACACGGCCTTCATGGAGTTTTGCTCGGGAGTTGCGGAATGTTTACATTCTATCTTTACGAGGTATTAGAGAGTCTTCACGACGACCGCAATTCGTGTACATCAACTTCGTCCAAGTCTTCCTCATCGGGACGGTCGTAGCTACCGTGTGGTTCAACATCAAGAAGCCGGTGGTGCCTAGTGATGTGTGTGATGTAACTGTAACGCGTAACGCTATAGGTGGAATGATGCAGATCGTGGCAAACACCGCATTTTCATCCTTCGATGCAGCCATCCAGCAGATTAACCGACGGCCATTGATTAATCGTGAGGCGAGCGGCGGTCTCTACTCACGTCCAGCGGCTATGGTGGCTAACTGGATCTCGGACGGTTGCTTCCATTACTGGGCTTCATTCATCTATGCAATCGTGGTCTATTGGATGATGAACTTACGACACTCTGCCAAGGCCTACCTTATCTGGCTACTCGTCACAATGACCATTAAAATGTCCTTCTGGGGATCATCTACAAGCGTCGGAGCTCTCTCACCCAACATCGGAGCAGGCATGGGCCTCATCCCCCTTACCAACGTTCTTCTTTTCTTAGTCTCAGGCTACCAAATCTCAGATGACAGTATACCCAAAGGACTCGTCTGGCTCAAGGCTATTTCACCCATCAGATACGCATGGCAAACCATCTCTCGTACTCAACTAGACCCCAACGACACCAACTATCTTGAACGCTGCATGGGCTTTACTACACCCAGAAGCTGGTGGGCCGATTGGCTCATCATGGTCGCCATACTCGTCGTGGCCAGACTTCTCGGCATCGTAGCCGTCGCCACTCTACACCGGAATCAAGGCGTCCAGGCCTAACCAAAACGTCCACACCTCACCCACCACTAACCGAGACCAAGGGTTGAGAAGACCAAGAATTGAGAAGACCAAGGGTTGAGAAGACCAAGAATTGAGAAGACCAAGAATTGAGAAGACCAAGAATTGAGAAGACCAAGGGTTGAGAAGACCAAGGGTTGAGAAGACCAAGCAGCCAGTTATCTCTCGGTTGTTTCATCGCGACAGCTAGCGTGCCACAATCGCCAGCTCGACCGGTACGCCGTTGCTGTTTGTTTTTCTCTGGCACTCTTCATCATCAGCACTTATCTGTGACTCCCATGTGTGTCGTGGCGAAATCTGTTATGCCGGCTTGTATCCTGTTATTGGGATCGCGGCTGGTCTGTCCGGACTTTGTCCCGACTTTATCTCCTATGAAGTCGGTAAAACAAAAAACAGGACGCGCCGAAAGCGCCAGCCACGGTACACAGCGGATCAAACGGGCCACTCTCCACGAACGTCTCAGGGCTGCTTTTTGGTAACGAACGGTCGTGTTTATTGGGTCAGGTTTGCTGGCGCTTTCAGCATCCGATATTCTGCCTGGACATTCAGCATCCTGGACATTCAGCAGCATCAGACCTGGTTGGGCGTTCGGCATCAGACCTGTTCGTGCATTCCGTGTCAGGCCTGGAGTGCATTCCGTAGCAGGTTCCGTATCACTTACTCCCATGATTTTTAGACAGTCCTTCTCAAACACTCGTCTGATTTTCTCGATGCTTTCATGGGGAGTAGTGCTTCAGCCCGGTCATACACACATAGCAGCATGTGTACTCTATTCTGAAGCTCCTTATCGTAACAATATTTGTTCTTGATGGACAACAATGTGTATCGCACCTGCCTTATATGTAAGGTGATCAAACGCTCATATCTATCGGTGACGTCAAATAATGCTATCGTCAATAATGCTATCGTTAACATGATCAATATAATTCTTCAGCTTGTTCTTCCACCTCGTCCAAATCCCTTTCATCGACCAAAGAAAGCATTAGCTACCGTCAGATCCCTGATCTAATAAATCCATAGTCCCGTTCTCCATGAGGTCTTGATATCCCGCGTTCTTTTTCGTCGTGAATCAAGGGCATTTTAATTTTCATTCGGGTTAATAAGCCGGCATATCAATTGTTGCTGGCAAAGAATCGTCGTTAGTAGAGCGAGTGGATATCTGCTGATATTCCGCCATGCGACGCGTAATCTCCGATGTACTCTTTCGAAAGCGTTTCGCCCGAGTTCCACCGCCCGTGTTTTCCATAGCTGTTCCCCGCCTTGTGAAAATGCGCTCGACTCGGCTCGTCTCGCTACCACTGCCTTATACATATGCATCACACACCTCGTTTCGTTCCCGCACTCGTGGTCCAAGGGTAGGATTCGAGCCTTCCAAGCTCGCAGCCCGGGTTCGAGTCCCGGCGGGTGCATATCAAACTGGCGGTGTTATTTCGGTTTTCATGTACCTCTGATACTCCTCGCATATCCAAAGTGCGCGCACACACTTTTGGAAGACACTTAACCTCTTTGCCCGTATGTTGATGGTGGAATCATCCTGTACTGGTGCGTGACCGTGTACTCTAAGCCGCACTATGAAAGGACATTCTGGTTGTCTCACAGAAGCTTCCACCGAACAAGTTCCACCAAACAGGTCCCTTTGACGTTTCTTACGACCATCGCATACGCACCTGTCACCACGTCTTCAGGCAGAGGGAGCTTTCTAGCAGCACTTGGGGAGAACCCGCTCCGAGGATGTTGTACAGGTATTTGTTTGATGGAACGATGGCATGCACCTGAACGCTATCGGAATCGAGATTCCCCTGACACCACCGCCGGGATTCGGAAGAAGACATGTAAGTCGCGGGCTGATGCCAATTACTCTTGAGTACAGTGCTGTAGTTGATACAGTCTGATCGGTCGTATGGTATGATCGTATGGTATGATCGTATGGTATGATCGTATGGTATGATCGTACGGAGACCAATAGCTGTCGCCGACTAGATTGAGGGGGTCCTCCAGACACTGGGGCTGGGTGCGTGCCGCCTCCATGGTTCGCAGTTAGGTTACCATGGAGTGTCGAAGTTCAATTTCGAGGTTCAGTTTCGGGGTTTGGGGTCAGTTTTTTTAAGTTGGCGATTGCAAGTGGGGAACCGTGGGAATGGATCAACGGGACCTCAGACAGTTTTCGGAAGGGACGCTTGTCTGAATGAACTATGTAGCAACCCTAGGGCTGGTTACCGGTGTGCAAGCGCGCACCCTGGAAGATGTAATGTTGTGTGTTCGCTTGTTGCTCTTCAATACCGAAGAGTTGAAGGGCCCTCATTGGATCAGCGGCGCCATGATGGTTCAGAGTCGAGGGTTGAGTGACCGACCCTTGCAAGGCTGTTAAATTCCAAGTTAGACTACCCGGAAAGCACGCCAGCTAGAACTGGGACCGAATAATACCGCGGCCTACGGTCTGAGTCTGCAAGACGTGTCAGAGGCGTTAATCAACAGCGAAGAATCGGATCCGCGAAAGAGGGGTCGCTTCTCATACAATAAGGACGAATGGTGCTGCCTAGCACCTCCTAACATAGTCTCCTGGCCAACACGTGCCAAGCACGCCTCCTCCTAACATAGTCTCCTGGGCAAGCTGGAGGCGTAATTAGGAACCGGACTGACATTGACTGACCGTTCTTTCTTATCAGCAAACGTTTGTGTGTCCGGGAACATTTTTGTGTCCGCATTTTTTTGGGATAGAATGAGAAGTTGTCCAAGTGCAAGCGGAGTGGAGGGAGCATTTGTAGTCCCTTGGTTGAGTTTGTGTGAAGGCTGCAGCCACCTAAGCCCGTACCGAAGTGCTAATCCTCTTTACCTGAACCTTCACGAATTGCGTACACACGTGGGGAAGGAAGAATTCGATGCGTTGCGTGTGCTTTCATACCGGAAAGTGAGCCAGCCTCCGTTAAGCAACTGTAAGGTCAGTGGCGTATTCAAGGCCGCCCCGGACCGGGCGTTTATTTGGCGACCGGTGGACATGAGAAGTCCCGCTCTGGCGAACATTGCAGGTCTCTTGTCCGGGTCTGAAATCAAGCTCCGAGAAGTGGCAATTCCCATCATCGACGCCCTCCAGATGAAGTTCGACACCTGCCTTGAAGAAGGCGTGAAGCTGGACGCTACTAACAGCGCTGCGTACGGCTTAACCCTGAGTTTACATGACGTAGACCGAGCTCTAGACGCAGCCGCCGCAGCCGCCGCAGATGGTAACACCGCAGAAGGTAACACCGCAGAAGGTAACACCGCAGAAGGTAACACCGCAGAAGGTAACACCGCAGAAGGTAACGCCGCAGAAGGTAACGCCGCAGAAGGTAACGCCGCAGAAGGTAACACCGCCGCCAAGGCGCCGGCGCCTGGGGCCCGAGCCGGATATGACTGGGACGGATCTGAGCTTTTCGGTCACGGCTTCGTACTGACCCGAGAACCCAAATACGATGTGTGGCAAATGCTAAAGCATGAGTACAGAGCCTATGCAGTGGGCCTGGTGCTCCTGGCGTTGTGCAGCAACGTGGCTGATTGCACAGACAGCGATACGTTCAAGACAATCGTCTGTAACTTTTTGGGCAAGCTCGAGACCAGGATCAGGCACTGTAACGGCATAGGTCGCACTTTTATCAGGGAATCGCACATGACCAGAGAGGCGGAGCGAAGACGGACGGTGGAAATCGGCTCATCGTGGAAGGAAAAGATCCCAATCAGTTATTATCTTTGTGAGCTTAAGTACATGATGAAAGCTAATTCCCTCATTAACTACATTGCGGGCCGTGACCGTCATTTTGAACGTCAATACTCTACCATGATCGGGATTGATGACTACCCAGAATGGTGAGCAGCGGACTGATCCTCTTACCTCACCCCTCGGACTGAGCGACGGAACTTTTTTTTTCACACGCACACAAAGAAGCAAGTCACCCATTGGGGCCGGCCGTGCGACACTGAATGAATGCACGAAAAGAGGGGGTGCTTGGAGATGAACATGGCGGCACCGAGCGGCGTGGACGTATGGCGCGGACTTTCTTGGTTGTGTTTTTTTCCGCTTGCCAAAATTTTGGGAGGATGAAGGGATGTCGAAGTGGTTTGGTGGCCGATGAGTGGCTGGAGGGAACATTGCTGGCTTTGTGCAGTACGTGTGCCGAGGGGAGTTCCACACGGCTTCCGAACGTGTCATATTTGCCTCGAGATGAGTTGGCTTTTCATCTTAAAGAAAGTGATATGAAAGCGCTCCGACTAAACCAACTGCATGAAGTCGCTAAGTCCCGCATGGATGGTTGTAACATCAGTGGCGTTTTTCCAGTAGGTTTTTGTTGCTACATCTGGCGACCCGTGAAGCTGCAGGGTCCCAAGTTGCATCACCTTACACGCCTCATCAAGCCACCAGGGCACACGATCAATATCCGCCGAGCCGCCGTCGCCATCATTGAAGCTCTCAAGTCGAAGTTCAGTGGCACCGGTAAGTATCCCTTGAAGCTGAGCCTGCAGGATGTGTCCGAGGTCTTGGCTGCTGAGATGCCGGGAGAAACAGATAATCATCCAGTAACCGGCCTGCCAATGATGGAGGACCAGCCAATGATGGAAGACCGGTCAATGATGGAAGACCCGTCAATGATGGAGGACCGGTCCGTAAACCCATCAAAGAAGCCCGCGCTAGTGCAAGGTCTAGGCGACCACCTATTGGGTCCTTTACAGGCAGTCGGCCTTCCAGTGGTCGGCCTTCCAGTGGTCGGCCCCCCAGTGGTCGGCCCCCCAGCGGTCGACTCTCCGGCAACACCTGTTGTGCAGGAAGACAGTGCTGTAACCTATGATTGGGATGGTTCGGAGTATTTTGGGCACGTGTACGTGCTCAGTAGTGAGGCGATGGGTTTCATCAAGGGGCTGGAGGCATCCCAGGAGCACGAGTGGCAGGAAAAAGCTTTGAAGGAACGGGAACCTGAGTTGGCGGCGTATGCTGTTGGCTTAGCGTTGTTGGGTATGTGCGTCCATGTACCAGAGGCCGTTGAGGTGTCTTTGTTGAATCGAGCCGTTTGCAACTACTTGGCCAGCATCCAGAACACGATCAGGTTTGCGGAGCTGCCACCAGGGGTTCTGGAGTTAAACTGCCAGCGGGACACTCCTCCCGCAACCACAGAAAAATATCTCGACCACCTGATTGACGTAATTAACCAGGGTGAACTCGTCGGCTACCGACGAGACAGAGAACACTACCTCGACGACTATCACACCATTCTCTACGCCGGAATACGAACGAACAGGGAATGGCGGCCCCATCTTTCTTAAACAACATGGCTGGGAATACGGCCAGTGTGCTTTTTGCTAAGGATCGATGTATGAGAGGAGATATAGGAGACCCACGTAAATGGAGGTAAGTTGAGAGATGGTCTTAGACCCAACTAGTCTCGCAGTGTCAGGCTCAAGACGTTCCTGGCTTGTTGGGAGATGGCCGCCGTTCCTGTCTTTCATTACGAACACTTTGTTGACGTGGTACAATGTCCCACAGCAAAAAGTCCGTGAGCGTCGAACTTTTTTTGATGTGATGACCATGCATGACTCCAGAATGAAGTGTTTCGAGCGGTGGTTGCCAAGAACAAGCTAACGGTGGTCTTTATCCGTTGGGAAGGACAGCCAGTGGGAGAGACGACATCACGCCGCACTCAGAACATCGGTTAAAGAACATCGGTTAAAGAGATATTATTTACACAGGGAGAGAGACTTTAAATTGCATTCAACACTCGCCATTAGCTTATGGCGAGTGTTGAATGTTGTTAGCTAGTTCAGCACGTTGACAAATTATATGAGGTCGTGATTTTTTTAGGAGGCGAAAAATTTCAGGGATGAAGGGATGTCAGTGCGGTTTAGAGGGCGGGAGGTTCTTCGAGACAGCTTTGGTAGCTTTATGCAGCACGTGTGCGAAGGATAGTTCGACACGGCTGGCGAACATGCCGTACCTGTCCCGTGATGAGTTGGCTGTTCATTTGGAAGCAGGACAACTACGCGTTCTTCGGCCAAACAAACTTGTCACCTCTGCTAAGTTCCGTCTTGATGATTGCAAGATCAACGGTATCCTATCGACCAATCCTTGTTATTATATCTGGCGACCGGTGGACTGGGAGAATCCCAAACTACAGACACTTGCACGTTTCATCCACTTACCACATGGCCGTGAAATTGGACGTCTTAACGAAGCCGTCATCACCATCATTGATGCTCTCAGGTCCCGCTTCAAAGCCGCCAGAAAGTATCCCTTGAAACTGAGGCTACAAGACATATCAGAGGCTTTGGGTGCTGAGGCTTTAGGTGCTGAGGCTTTAGGTGCTGAGGCTTTAGGTGCTGAGGATTTAGGTGCTGAGGCTTTAGGTGCTGAGGCTTTAGGTGCTGAGGCTTTAGGTGCTGAGCTGCGAGAAAACACTGGTGATCGGTCGTTGGACGGAAAGCCAGCAGAGGCAGGTCCGTCAATGAAGGAAGATACGTCAATCAAGGAAGCCGGGCGGGTGATCCCAGAAGACGTGGAGGAGCCAGGTGACAACGTTCTAGAGCCTCTCCATAAGGCCGATACCCCGGCGGTCGACTCTCCGGCAACACCTGTCGACTCTCCGGCAACACCCGTTGTGCAGGAAGACAAGGCACCCGTTGTGCATGTGACAGACAGTGGTGTGACCTATGACTGGGATGGTTCGGAGTATTTTGGGCACGTGTACGTGCTCGGTAGTGAGGCGGAGGGCTTCAATAACTATCTGAAGGCGAACGTGCGGGGGGAAACGGCCCTGAAGGATTGGGAACCTGAACTGTCGGCGTACGCTGTCGGCTTGACGTTGTTGGGAATATGTCTTCAAACGACGGAGGCCATCGGCGCACATCTAGTATCTAGAATCATTTGCAACTTCTTGGCCGACATCAACAATACTATCAGGTTGGGAGAGCTGCCGGAGGGGGTCCTGAAGCTAGTAGGACCGGCTCGTCCTACGACCACGGACGAGTACCTCGCCGAGCTCAGAGACGATCTTGACAAGCTGACTTTCGAGCAGGCCGAGTGGCACGCAGCTCGCCACCTACAAGATTATTACACCATACTTTACGCCGGAATTCGAACTGGCCACGAGTGGCAACCCTTCCCTCGCTACACTAATTCGGCAAGTCATGCTTGAACTTTTTGTTACAACCCCAGGACTCGAACCCCCCTTCTGGGACAAGACGTGAGGGGTCTGGGAGTAATAAACCAGAAAAATAATCGCGATGAAGAGTTGTCGGTGGTGTGTCCTTTCGGAAGGGCAGACTTTGCCGTGCCCTTGGTTGAGTGTACTGGAAATTTGCACACTGACCGGCTGTCCCTGCGAGCCTCGGAAGCCGTACATGAACTACGGTGCGCTGGCTCGTCACTTCGGTCCCGACATGGCGGAGAAGTTGCCGATGTTGCTGTTCCAAGAGGTACAGGAGGAAGGAGGCTGCATCAACGGCGTGATGCTTGTGGGACGCCGCATGGCCTTCGTTTCGAGGTCAGTTGACATGAGCAGGCCGAAACTAAGACGTCTCTCAAGCCTCTTTTCTCTACGAGAGGTCCACCTGCGCCAAGCCGTTATACCCGTCCTTGACGCTCTGGGAGAAAAATTCAGGAACACGTCTGTGTACGGCCTTAAGCTGAGTCTCGAAGACATCTCAGAGTGTCTAGGCGACTCCACTGAGCTACCGACGGATGATGAGACTGTTATGGATAACCGGCATGACTTGGACCGGCATGACTTGGACCGGCATGACTGGGACCGGCATGACTTGGACCGGCATGACTGGGACCGGCGTGACTTGGACCGGCATGACTTGGACCGGCATGACTGGGACCGGCATGACTGGGACCGGCATGACCGGGACCGGCATGACTGGGACGGCAGCGAGTTTTTCGGTCACGGAGAAGTGCTGTGCGATTTACCGAATCATGCTTTGTTGCACAAACTGCGCCATGAATACAGGGCCTTTGCAGTAGGCTTGGCGCTCTTGTCACTTTACAGCAATGTGCCCAACTGCAAGGACGGTTATTCCTTCAAGATCATCGTCTGTAATTTCCTCGCCAAACTTCATTGTAAAATTCGGAGAGAGAACGAAGCCGGCCTGCAACGTGAAATTTGCAGCAACCTCAACCCCGAAGACCAGCACTCTATTTTAGCGGCGAGCGAACCGTCTTCGATGATGAGCGAGACATGTTCGATGATGAGCGAACCGTCTTCGGTGATGAGCGAGACATGTTCGATGATGAGCGAGACATCTTCAAAGACCAAATCGGCGGAAGATTACATCCAGAGGTTAAAAAGTATGCTGCGTTCGGCCGCTGCACACAAATTGGTCTTGGGCATCATCCGTAACAAAGCCAGAGACATGAAACGCAACTGGTAGCACAGCTAACTGCGATCGATTTTTTTTTTTTGAACGGATGAAGGGTTGTACAAGCGACGCGAAAGAGTCTCCTCCGATGGAGACATGGTTAAGTTGGTGTGCGATCTGTACCGACTTCGGAGAGGAGACGGGGGCGTATGTCACTCAGCCGTTTGCAGAACGTCATTTTGGTCAGCCGGCATTTGGCAAGCTTCGATTACTCAGGTTCAAGAGGGTGCCGGTGACCCCATGTGGCATCAATGGAGTTATGCTTTTGGGTCGTAGGACGACGTTCTGTTCGAGGTTGGTTAATTTACAGCACCCTAAGTTGGAGAGTCTGGCAAGTCTTTTAAAAAGCAATTCCACCCTGTCAGGTGTTAAGCTCCGGGATGTCGCCGTTTCCATCATCGATGCTTTGACCGAACGGTTCACAAACGCAGAAACTTGCCAATTAACTCTCACTCTACAAGACATTTCGCAAGCTGTAGCCGCATTACCCCCCCTTACCGAACAGATTGATCCACAAACCTCAGGGCCAGGGTGGTGCTCTTGGTTCACCAAGAAAGTGCACACCCGTGACGATCCATATGTCGCCGCGGGGGCACATGTCAGCGGGTCCAATACTGGTCCTGTTCCTGAACCTGATCATGAGACTCAACCTGATCATGAGACTCAACCTGATCATGAGACTCAACCTGATCATGAGACTCAACCTGATCATGAGACTCAACCTGATCATGAGACCCAACCTGGTGCTGAGACCGGTCTTGAAACGGAGTCTGGTTTACATGTCTTGGGTTACGATCTGGTGTTGAGTGCCGGCACCGACTCAAGCCCCGTAGACGCTCTGGCACCGGAGTTCCAAGCGTACGCTGTGGGATTGGCGTTGTTGGTTCTATACAGCAATGTTCCAGCTTCTAGAGACAGTCGTGCGTTCAAATCCATAGTGTGCAACTTTTTGGCCACTCTGGAGATCGCGATCAACACTCTACGAGATGCCCCCTGGTTCCAGCCTACTACCACGGAGACGGTAGAGCGACTTAAGTCCTGCGACTACCTAGAGATACTAAAATACAAACTACAGTATTCGACCGAGCTGGAAATTGCTTGGGATCGGATGCAGTGTAAAAAAAGAGCCCGCCGTGCTACCGAACGCGCAACTCCAGTGTCTGCGTGATCCGGTCGCGTTCGCACACACACTTTTGGACACACACACACTTTTGGACACACACACACTTTTGGACACACACTTTCAGTACGTCCAGAAAGAACGTCCGGTGGGAGACGGTATTTATTTTTTCTTGTTAGAGACAATGAGGGGTTGCACAAGCTTGTTGACATCAGAGGACGCCCTGGGGCCATGGCTTGGGTTGTGTGAGTTGTGCGAGAGCAGCACACAATCCTCCCATTGTGGTCTGGGGGGCTCTTACATGGGTTGGAATGACCTGCAGAATCACTTGGGTGACAAACAGTTTGGCCAACTCACCGTGTTCGACTATCGCAAGACCGAATCGACTGTGCCCAATTGTGCAGTTAATGGCGCCATGCTCCTTGGGGACTCGCGCGCCTTCGTGTCGCGACCGGTTAACATGCAACACCCGCAGCTCGCCCATCTCGCCACTCTTCTTGCTGCCAACACCGACTCCAAGACAAGGCTCCGAAGAGTAGGCGTCGTCGTCATTGAAGCTCTGCAACAAATGTTCAAGCGAGAAGACGCACCCCTCTGCATTAGCCTGCAAGATGTCTCACAGGCACTTGCCGATGCCTCCGGAATGCCTGTCACCGCAATGCCTGCCATATCCGTGGGTGCGGCCGCCATGGATGCAAAGGCATCAATCGAAGCGACCGCCGTGGATGCAAATACTATGGACGCGGGCGCCGTGGATGCCACCGCAATGCCTACCACCGCAATGCCTACCACCGCAATGCCTA
>NW_011645787.1:161464-163087 GCF_000223845.1 Gregarina niphandrodes | reverse complement strand
AGGCCACCATGGATGCAAAGGCATCAATGGATGCGACCGCCGTGGATGCAAATACTATGGACGCGGGCGCCGTGGATGCCACCGCAATGCCTACCACCGCAATGCCTACCACCACATCCATGGATGAGGCCGCCATGGATGCAAAGGCATCAATGGATGCGACCGCCGTGGATGCAAATACTATGGACGCGGGCGCCATGGAAGCCAAGGAATCAATGCCTTCCACCGCAATGCCTACCACCGCAATGCCTGCCACCACCATATCCATGGATGAGGCCGCCATGGATGCCGCGGCCATGAATGGGAGCGCAATGCCTGTGACCGCAATGCCTGCGACAGCGCAGACTTACAGCGACGCCTCGGACGGTTCTGAGAGCTTCGGGTACCCGAAGTTGATGACATCGAGTGCTAAGGTGCGGAACTTGAAGTTGAAAGACGAGTACCGTGCATACGCAGTGGGCATGGCGTTGCTGGCGGTGTATGGGCATGTTTCAGATCAGCGTCCGGATTCGAATTCGAAGATTCGGAAGATTCTGTGCAACTACCTGACGGAGTTGGACAAGAGGATCAGGAAGATCGACATCGAACGGAGCAACAAAACTTTGGATGACTACCTAGACACGCTCAAGGTGGAACTGGAAAAAGGCTGCCCCTTCCGCACAGCCTGGGGTATCGTGCGTCGGAGAACCGAAGCTTACAAAGTATGCAATGAAGTGATGGTCCAAGAGGTAAAAAGAAATCGAACCAGTTTGTTGTAATTGATGCCCAGACCTACTGGTCTTAGAAGCGTCTATCAGCACCCGTACGTCTCAGCATCCGCACGTCTCAGCACCCGTACGTCTCAGCACCCGCGCGTCTCAGCACCCGCGCGTCTCAGCACCCGTCATCTTTTTGTGTAGAAAACATTCGACAAGATGCTGCAACACCGTGTCGCATTCACCGAGCTACGTTCACCTGGATCGCCTAATTGCGTCCTCAGATCTGCCGGACACAATTCCGTTTTTGACTTGATATTTTTTGGGTATAAATGAAGGGATGCGCAAGTGGAGTTGCACCGCAGGAATCGGTCGCGTTGGTGTTGAGTCTTTGTGATATCTGTGAGAGGATCGGGTTAGGTCGGGCAGTAGGAGTGGAGAAGACATACATGGATTGGCACAATGCGGGTAAACACTTGTCGAAGGACATGCACAACAGACTTTCGTTGTTCATGTATAAAAGAGTAACAAGTAGGAAGTGTGACCTGAATGGAATGATGGTATTGGGTAATGATGAAGCCTTTATATCGCGTCCTGTGAACCTCCATACTCCGCAACTATTTCCTCTAGTCAGGCTTCTATCCACCTCCGGCAAGTTACGGCCTATTGCGGTGACTATAGTGGAGTCTCTCCAACAGATGTTCCGTAACAGCAAGGAAATCGCTCTCCAGGTCAGCCTACAGGACGTAGCCCAAGCTGTCAAACTAACTAGCGGCTCCGTCGATATGACCACACACAGCTTGCACCAGGCGGAAGGCATCTCCGCGGAAACAAGCGCTGCGGACATGACCACTGCGGAGATGGCCTCCCCGGAGCTGGCCACCGCGGAGCTGGCCACCGCGGAGCTGGCCACTGCGGAGATGGCCTC
>NW_011645787.1:149637-160310 GCF_000223845.1 Gregarina niphandrodes | reverse complement strand
TACGGGGCACCCCCCCTAGGGCATCCCATCCCCAAAACATCCCACTCCTTGCACATCGTATTCCTTGCACATCGTAGCTGTGTGTCCCTAAGCCATCCGATGCTTTCTCCTCCCCTATACATCAGGGAGAGCCTTTGGCTTAGAGAATGACCAATGCAATCTTTCCTGTGGACTCATTCCCTAAGATTCACACCTCACAGACTCATTCCTGTAAGGTGTTGCTGTTGGGTATTGAATTGTATTGAATGAACTTTATCTGTATCATTGCGGTTTGTCTTCTCCCGTTTTTCGACGACAATCTCGACACTCGCTGGACTTCCTGGGTCTTTGTTGACCGTTGGACTTCCTGGGTCTTTGTTGACCGTTGGACTTCCTGGGTCTTTGTTGACCGTTGGATTCCAATTCGCTGTCAGAGCCTGAAGAAGAAGATGACGACGATTCTCCGAAGTCCCGTCTCTTCTCATGGATACAGCAACCTAAATGTCTGGTTGATTGGGAGTTCTGGTTTGGGGGGAGGGAGGTGTAGTTCTGGTCTAGGGGGAGGGGGAGGTGTAGTTCGGGGGAGGGAGGTGTAGTTCTGGTCTAGGGGGAGGGGGGAGTTGTAGTTCTGTATTTACTTTTGCTTTTTCTTTTGTTCAGATGCTCATTATCCACGACATCGTCTGCCCAGTCCACAACCGGCTTGCTTTTCTCGACAGTTTTCTTGTCTGGAGTCTTTTGTTGTTCGACATCTGATTCTGGATTGGAGCGCAAGGTTATGACTCTAGTGACTGTTGTGGTTTGGCTCATTCGAAAAATCGTACCGAAAAAAGACCCGCTATTTACCAGCCATATCTCGCTTCTGCTGGGAAACCAACTGTCGAATGGTCTCCGCCGCTTCTGAAAAGGGATGTAGTGTGTGTTGGACACAAGTGTGTGTGTGTGTGTTCGAACACAAGTGTGTGCGCGTGTTCGAACACAAGTGTGTGCGCGTGTTCGAACACAAGTGTGTGTGTGAAGTGTGTGTGTCATACCGTAGCCAAAGCCGGATTGTATCCAAAGAGGGTTTAGAGTATGTGTGTTGAATTGTTTGACCAGGTCGCGGAGACTGCACATCTCACGTTTGTCAAGTTTGCTTGAGTCTGTTGTTATGAGTTCTAGCACTTGTTTGAGAACGGGCCAGTTGCAGGTTTTGATGGAGCCGGAGACGAGTGTGCCGTAAGTGCGGGAGCCACAGCCGAAAAGGGCTCGCATTTGGAGTAGGTATTGGAAGGCTTCATGTAGTCTATTATTCCAAGCACAGGCGGCAATGGCGGCAGTATAAACGTAGGCGTCTAGTTTGAATTTTGCCATTGAGGGCAAGGCTTCAACGAGATAGATGACATGATCTACTGCTCGTTTACGTCCATAGAACTTGACAAGGATAGTGAGAGTATAACAAGTTGGTTTTGAGTTAGATTTCATCATCTCACCAAACACCCTTTCAACTGCTTCAGTATCGCCCAATCGTGCGTAACCTTCAATTATAGTATTGTATGTCACACTGTCTCGTACTAGGCCTTTCTTTGGTAACGACTCAAAGAGCTGATAAGCACAACTCATCGCTCCCTGATCACATAAGCCTTTAATGATGGTAGAATATGTCACGATATCAGGTGTGCTCTGTGTTTGATCCATCTCATCGAGCAAACTTAAGGCGGTTTTCAAATCACCGTTTTGGACGCAACTATGAATGAGTGCGTTATATGCCATCTCAGTTGGACACAGATCATGCTCCTTCATGAACTTGAAGTAGTATAACGCTTCCGTCTGTTTTTGATGGGTAACAAATGTTCGAATAATAGCCGAGTATTGATTTGCCGTTAAAGGTTTAGCCAACCTCTTGGATTTTTCTGCTAACAACAATACCATTGTGACGTCCTTGAGAGACGCAAAGGCCTCCGCGCATACACCAACCACGTATGGGCTCCACTTTATGTCAGGTGTAGCCTCCAACTGCTTCCACAGCTGCATAACCTTCGATGCCTTATTGCACTTGCCATACCCCGCCATCAACGTAGCAATCTCATGAGGGCTTGGGTTCTGTAATTTAGCCGATACTGAATCCAAAAACCGACGCAATCGAGGCGCGTCTTTTTTAGAATACATCTCAACCACCGACCCCAACAAGTTAACGTCTTCAAAGTTATCATTTTGTTCAATGAAGTCGCAAAACGCGCTAATCATACCACGATCAACAACAGCCGTTCCTTTCGCTCCCAATTGACGTGCAACCAAACCGCAAGTGAACGCATCTACCTTGATGTTCCTACTGCACATCATGCTAAACATTTCCCATGTTCGATTCAAATCGTCAGCAGCAACGGCCGCATTAATGGCAGCATGAAAAGTAACTTGATCGGGTTTGACACCATCGCCACCAAGATGAAAGGGTTTTTCCATGTGCAGAATAAACCTTTTTATTTCTTCAAGTCTTGGAGGCTTTTCGCGCGCCATTCCCTTAATAATGATATTGCACGTCACCACATCAGGTCGGACACAACTGCCCGGAATGAAGTCAATGCCGTTGATCTCACAGTGTGCGTCCGTACGCAATGTTTCCAATATTGTTTCTGCTCGGTCCAATTGACCACTAGTTACACACAAGTGCAAGATCTTGTTACCCACTGATATGTCTAATAGACCGCCTTGGCTGTTACGTAGCGTATAAAAGTAATCCACAGCACCATGGACATCCTCCGCAGCCGCTAATCGTTTAACAGCCGCAAGTGATTCCTTCAGCCTTTCATCCTTATTTGACTGCAACGAACTTGGTCGGTATAGCTTACCGTCTGACTTAAGTTGCTTCATCGTCTCTGCCAATACACCTACTTCGGATCGGAACTCATCTTCTTCACCAAACTGTGGGTGCTTCATCAAAATACGTTTCGCACGCACCCAATCCTCAGCTGCAAGGTAAAGTCGTAAACTCTTACGAGCTAACATAAGTTTTTCACCTGCCTTAAGCCCCTTGAAACGTCCGATTGTATCAGCCAGTAAAACAAACCGACTGATGACAGCACGGTCTAATACAGCACCGAGGTAATGCGAGAAGTCTGGTATCTTACCACCACCTGGTAATTGCAAGCGTGATGCTCCTCCGAGTTTGCTAACTAGATGTAGTGCTCGAGGATTGCCGCATTCTGCATACAATGGTATGAAAAGAGCCAATAGTAAACTGTTAAGGTGAGGAGCTATAGTACGTTGACCTGGCCTCACATTATGTAAGTCACGACTTGCAGCAACGTTCAATTCGAGATTTAATAATTTCCATCCAACCAGTTGCGTAGGTGAACACCGACAAGAATCCTGTAATGCACGTCCTGCTAACCAAGCCGGTAATTGTGCGGCAACATGTTCTGGTAATAAGGTTGGATATGTTTCAGTCGCAATTCCAGAACCACACTCTAAACCCGGCGGCTTACGATACTGCCCTGGACCCTTGGCACCGTAAGGCATTAAAAGCATTAGATGAACATTATTGTCAACGTTCAATGCTTGTTGGAATCTTCGCTTCGGACCCGCTAGCCCCGTAAAGGCTGATGGCATCCCATACAACATGTCGTAATTCTCTAGTAAACGCATGTAACATAAATCGATCCTTCCTAATGTGCAACCAGTATGTTCTCCAATCGTTCGCTTTACTATTTGTAAATGACTCTCCCGACTACCTGAATTTACAGCCTCCTCAAATGGATTAGACTGGGTCACAAAGAACCTCTCCACTAAACGACCCATCAATTCCTGTACTTGGAACGCATGACGACCACTCCGTTCATATTGATGAATCATACGGCACACACGGACAAAACTTTCATTCTGCCACCACGTTAACGGACAATTGACCTTCTTCGACGGACCCAATGATCGACTATCACGGGACGTAGAAGAACTACAACCTCCCGCCTGCACTTCGCCCGACTCGGATGTTGCACCAAGCGCTGCAAGAACCGTCTCCATCTTGGGATACCGGCTTGAACGGCTCGGCTCATTACGGTCATCCGGCTCGTTACGATCATCCGGCTCGTTACGATCATCCGGCTCATTACGGTCATCCGGCTCATTACGGTCATGGTCATAGTTGGTCGCGTTTGTGGAGTCGCTAGTATGTTCTGGCGCCGCCGTGCTGTCTTCGTCACTCCTCGATCCGTGTTGGTGGTCATCGTGGTGAGTATCACCACACTCATCGTTCTGTCGGTTATCGAACTCCGTGAAAACCGGAAGAGCAAAAGGCACAGCCATACTATAGGATACCATAGCCTCTTTGCCTGCCTTACTCTGCTCAACCACCCCCTCCAGGAAACAGTTTCCTCGTCTTACCATAAAATGCCTATACCGGAGGAATGCCGGGCATGGATTACCCGGTATGCCCCCTTCCGTCCAGAACAGCTCTGGCTTAACGACGCGGTAGTGAGCAATATTTTCACCAATAATATAGTTGCACACGTCCATGTAGGCTTTCGCAATGGAGGGTTCGGACATGAATATATAAGCCGGTACAGCATCAGTAACAACGTGTTGGACTTTATAATCGTTCTCGATAATCAAATTGTTCTCTAACTCGAGCGAACGGATTTGTGTGCTAAGTATTCGTTTGACTTGTTGTGGTTCATAGTTCTCAATAGGACTAGGGAACAGCAGGAACCTGTAATGCCAGCCTCGAGCTATAAATACCTCATCAGAGAATGGTTTGGCCAATCCGAGAGGGAGAACAGACAAGAAAATCGTCTCCATGTCGATTGGGATATCGAAGCTTTTCCTCAAGTCCTCGCTACGTTGGCTATGTGCCAGTTGTGTTAGGAATACAGATACAGCAAATGCAGGTACTCTTAAGTTCTCGATCATGGTCGATTGCACACCAAGCACATCGCCAGCTTCTGGCAAACAGCCGAGTACATCCTCGGCAGGTATGCGTTCGACTAGCGGTTGCAAGAACGGGCGACCGTACTCCGTGGCTGACAGCAACAGTAGAAACGCCAAATACCGCTTCTCTCTAACCAGCATCAAGCAGAATGTTTCGTAAATCAATTGCAACACATTCGTGCTAAAAGTCCAACGTGCCAGAAACGAACAAAAACAGTCATTACTGCTTTGATGCTTCATACGCAAGAATATCACTGCAACACCCTCAAGCATGTAAGGATGATAACCAAGACAGAAAATAGTAGACGCCGCCAAATGCTTCAAACGAAGTTGTTCTGACGGATGCAAATCAAGCTTCGACGCTAAACACATTAACAACAACGTTTGGAGATCACATAGTAATTGCCGTACTTCCTTCGCAGCATACGAAGCCTTACATACCGTATCCTGCTCGTCAACACGCGGCACATGCGGAGGACCCACTTCTTTAACTGAGAGCCGGTTGAAGCAGCTGGCACATAAATTTGCAAAATCAGAGTAACTCAAAACCTCAGATGGTGTCACAAACATGTTCGGACACGATGAATCATCACCCATTGCAGTCACCGGATACTCCAGACTCGGCTCGCGAGGACCCTCCTCGGTATCACTCAAATCCGCATCCGATGAGTCAGAGAACGATGAACCCACTTCCACCGCCGTGACTGTCGCCGTCGCGGAACACGGCGTCGAGGACACTACCGAGGAATCACTCTTGTCTCCAGCTCCCTTGTGTCCGTCTCCGTCCTTCCCCGTGCCGTCTTTCACCGCGCCGTCTTTCACCGCGCCATCTTTCACCGCGCCGTCCTTACCGAGACCGGGACCCTCCTTGAGGCCGGGGTCATCTTTGCCGGTACCGACGCTTTTGACCGCACAGCGCTGTTCGTCCGTGCACATACAGAAGGTGAGGGTCTGACGGAGTGCGCTGTCCCAATCGCCTTTGGCGACATTAGCAGCGAGCTGCCTCATAAGTCTGCGAACATAGCGTGTGCCTCGGCAACCCGTTAGTGTCAGTCGCTTGCGGCATGCGAGCGAGGCTGGGGGTACAGAGTGAACCGGCGCGGCTACATTCCCAGCCGCGTCATCACGACGATCTTTCTTACGGTCCCGACCGCTGGCAAGGGTGCCGCTGCCAAGTGCGAGGGGCGCACTGGCCTCGGCCTCGGACCCGTGGGCGGCGAGCTGGGGATGCGCGACAGGGGTGTGATTCGCTGTCGCACCTGTGTGAGATGAAGGCGTATGAGATGAAGACCAAGGCGTAGGTGTGTGTGTGACAGGTGTCAGTACCCCCTTGCCACCCACAACTGGGCTGGCCGCGAAATTGTTGGCCGCTAAGTTGTAGGTCGCCAAGTTGTTGGCTGGGGAATTGGTGGCCAGGGCGATGGCGGAGGACGCAGACATGCCGAATGCCGAGCTGGCGAGGCTCGACTGGCATAGGGGGGAGCCGGGGCTGGCGGTGGAAGCCCGTTCGCTGTCGGACTCGGCGGCCTCGGAAGCGACTTCGCTGCGCATTTTGTTGAACCAATGGCGGCACTCGGGGTGCTGGATTTGGCTGGCCTCCAACTTCAACTCGGTAGGCGCGTCAGACAACAGGGTGGACAAGTCGTCCAGCGAAGACACAGTGTGGGCATCCACACGCTGTGGAAACATCTCGCCCCGTGGCGGACCCTGCTGGGCGCCGGAACCTGGGGTTATGAACCTGATGCTCGGCGGGCTGGGCGGTTGACGAACCGCCCCAAACGGACCGCCGCCGCGGGACATATTCGTATGTGCCGTGCCTGGGTGGGTCGTGCCTGGGTTGGTCGTGCCTGGGTTGGTCGTGCGTGGGTGGGTCATGCCCGGGTGGGTCATGCCCGGGTGGGTCATGCCCGGGTGGGTTAAAGCCGAATGAGGCATGCCTGAGTGGTTAAGGCCGGGGTGGGTTAAGGGCGAGTGGGTTGGAGGCCCGTAGTTGGGCGGGGCGTTGCTGCCTTCTAGCAGACAGTGTAGCTGGTTTGCCAGTTCGTCCACTTCGTCGTACTTGTAGAAACCTTTCGATGTATTCCAGTTCTGACTGGTCTTCCAAGGCTCGGTCCTTGCGCTGTCGTTCCTATCGGCGTCGGTCCTTGCGCTGTCGTTCCTATCGGCGTCGTACCAGCCCCTGGCGGGGGTAGTGTACGCATGTGCAGTTCCGCTGGTTGTCCGTGGAGGGAAGCCTGCGGGAAAGTCACCTCTTGTCAAGTGGTCAGTTCCTCTAAGGTGGTCATTCCCTCTGAGGTGGTCACCGCCACTGAGGTGGTCATGACCTCTGAGGTGGTCACCCCCTCTAAGGGGCTCGCTCCGCAGATGGTCGCCGCGGCCCGAAGTGCTGCCAGAGGGCCCAGAGGGGCCTCCTGTGTAGACATTGGGACCGGGGCTAGCAAAGGAGGCTCCGGAGTCAGGGACATTGAACGAGCCGCCTGAGACGTAACCGCGGTCTGCACAACCACGGTCCGCCCGAGTACACGGCCCGCCTTGATCCTGCCAGGAGGTCGCCGACGTCTTCCTCCAATTATCCAGCTGAGACCAACCCGCCGAAAAAGCATCGTCGGCGCCGCACAGACTCGCAATTGCTTCACGTAAAGCGGCTTCCGAAGAGTCTTCGAGATCGTGGGCTTCACCGCCTGTCACAAGGGCTTTTGACAGCTCCCATGTGTCGGTTCGCGGCGTAGTCATTATTAATAAATCGCCTCTAGAAATTTTATGACTGCCGGACCCACCTCTCTTGGCGGAGGCCTCGAAAATGGCCCATGGAAAGCAACCCCAGACATCTGGGTAGCACGCTTCGAAAATATACCACTCGCCCACGGACGTCTCCCCGCTGCCCGTCTAGTCGCTGGAAATGCAGTTGCTGGAAATGCAATCCCCCCGGGAAATAATCGTTCCGCTGGACCGCCGACTCCACCAGTCCACGGTAACGTCATGGCAACAACCGTGGCGACGGCCGTGGCCACTGCGAGTATAGGTGCAGTTAAACAACCAACTGGAAACGCGCTCAGTCAGCCCACTGCCGATCCTCAAACGATGACCGACGGTCAACCCATCACGGCCGGTCAACCCATGACGGCCGGTCAACCCATGACGGCCGGTCAACCCGTGATGCAGGCATCCGTTCCTTCGATCAACCACCCACTCGGTGCACTCGTCGATAAAGTCGTTTCTAGACCGGTCGTGGTACCGGGAACTAACCCGCTTTTGTTCAATATCATATATGAGGCCATGACCTCGGTGGACGTGGACACTGAAATCATTGAAACGCTTACCGGGAAAAGGCCCCGCAAGCGAGTCGCCGGACAGCCTGGCGGTCCATCGCCTGATAGCGTATACACGAAAGTCAGACCCGGCCCCTTTTCGATCCTGGCGCCTGATGGTGGTTCATCATCCAGAGAAATAGTAGGTGACAAAATCAACAACGAAATTTCCGAAGGTCGTCATCACTCGAACGAAAGTCGCGGCGAAGGTCGTCACTCCGGCGAAGGTCGTCGTGACTCGAACGAAGGTCGCCGCTCAGCCGCTTTGATACGGTCAGAGTCAGAATCCGCACTTTCCCAACGAGAGAGGTCCAAAGGAGAAAAAAGGTCATATGGAGCAGCTGTTACCGTTGACGGTTGTTGCCGGCATTGCGGAACCGAGGAGACGCCCCAATGGCGCTACGTCCATCGCGAGAAGTTTTGCAACGCATGCTACATGCGAATAAAGCGTTGGGTGCATTCGAACTTAAATGGTCGGAGACTCCCTTCCAGAGCTCGCTCGGATGTAGACCCCGAAGATGACGCCAAGTTCTCCCAACAAGCCCAAGAAATCGTTACCATCGCGCTTCGTAGTCTTTCGAATGCTTGACATCCGTTGCAACCATTTTTCCAACCCCTTCGCATCCCTCAACAGATCCATCCGCCGCTCATCCGTTCCACCGCTCATCCGTCCATCGCCCGTTCGTCTAACCGTCCATCGCTCGTTCGTCTAACTATGACAAACCGTCTATTGGGACGACCATTGGGTCAGCCCTTGGGTCGATCATTGTGTCGATGATTGAATCGACCACTCGAGTCGACTGCTTGCTTGCTTTCTCCACCGCTTGCTGTCTCGGCTACTGTCTTGGCTTTATGGCCCGGATGGTTCGAGGTGGTCTTGCGTTCTTGAAGTGCTTGGTTGTCCGCTGGATACCTGTAGTCTGCTCCAGCCACTCCACCGGATCTTCGTAATCGGTAGCACGCCATACCTCGGCGGCCATGGGAGTAGGCTTTTGTAAGTGTCTTTGGAATCGACGAAACGCCGCGGCACTCATACACCAACTGAGCTCACTTTTAGTGTAGGGCAATTCGACAGCACTTAGGCTATTGCCCTCCCTAGACTCCTCCCTTTCACCAGACTCGTTCCGATCTCCCGATTCCTTCCTTTCTCTCGACTCTCTTCCAGATTCCCTGTTGACGCCATCCCCGTGAGGAGGACAAAGCGACTCCCCGTCCTGGCCAACCGGCTTGGTACCCTCATCATCCGGACCTCCATAGCGAATGCTCGGAATGTTATCTGAGGTCTTCCTCTCTGATACTCTCCGTACCAAGCTCTTCCGTTCCGAGTTCTTCTTCTCTGAACTCTTCCTTTCCGCACTCTTCAGCTCCCCATCCATTCGCGTGTCACACACCTTCTGGTCACACACCTTCTGATCAGCCGGACTCCCTTGGTCCATCGGCACAGTCCTCGAAGATTCGGTTCTGGCGGTAGTAGGCATTTCATTCCGACCCGACAGAACTTCGTACTTGGGGTCTAGAAAAGACCTTGCCCCCTCACCAGCACCATGCACTAAAGCGGGGTGACCCGCGGCCGCAGGCCTCACGGGCTGCCTACTTTCATCCCCTGGCTCGTAGGGCTTTTGCAACGGCGGCGGCGGCGGGGGTGGAGGAATATGCCGGTGCTCGGCCCCCCTTGGTTCCATACCCCCCCTTGGTTCCATACCCCCTCGTGGTTCCACACCACCTCGTGGTTCCACACCACCTCGTGGTTCCACACCACCTCGTGGTTCCACACCACCTCGTGGTTCCACACCACCTCGTGGTTCCATACCACCTCGTGGTTCGATGCTTCCTCGAGTGCCGATTTGTGGTTGAGACATGAAGACCTGGGTGACTGAATTTCTGGGAGCCACTTGGTTTTTTTTCTTGTCTTCCGTTAGTTGGTTTGGCAGGCCGTTGGGTAGGAGGGATCTATAGCTGCCATGCTTCTTGACCATGGCCCGAAGTTGTTCGTACATCTTCCGGCAGTCGAGAGCTTCGGAAGCGGTCATAGCGGAACTCATGGACCGGATAGGTGCGTATAGATAGTCGTATAGAGTCTCCTTCACAGGTTGATGCAGTCGTCCCGTTGGCGCCACGAACACGTTCAGCATCCCCGCCGCAGCCGCCTCCGGATCTCTCAGAGTATTCAACTCCGACAAATGGCTCAAGGCCACCAGAACTGACTTGGTCACCAACGTCTGGCATCGATACGGCGGCCCAATCGTTCGCATCTTCTCCATCGGGTCTCGTAAACACAAGAAGTGACGGCCACGATATTGGAACGTTCCATTGCCACGTCCCGCCACTTCACGAGCACCAGACTCTCCAGCACTGTCTTCGCCACCCAGCTCAAATAAGCTGGTCCGGAAAAACTCCTTCTTGCTCAACGGTAATAAAGGAGCTCTTGACGTATCAATGATCTAGAAGATATGATTTGTCGGTAGCGGGGGGGGGGGGGGAACT
>NW_011645787.1:148297-149549 GCF_000223845.1 Gregarina niphandrodes | reverse complement strand
GGGGGGGGGGGGGGGGAAACGACGTTGGGAAACGACGTTGGGGGACGACGTTATGGTGCTACGGTATGGATAGTGTTATGGTGGTGAAGGTTACATCAGTAGCGTAGTTGATTCTGGTACCGAAGTACTCGAAGAAGCCGAAGAGTAGTTCCGCTAGGGTCGGTTCACCGTTTGCGTTTTTGAAGGTCTCGCACAGCGATGCACTACGGTCCATCACATGTTGTTCTACGAACGTGGTGTCTCGTAGTTTCGCCATTGAAGGAAATTCTGAACGTTCAGATTCCCCTTTCCCATTCCAATGTCGCGTAATTTTTTCTTTCGCTCGAACTCTCTGTACATTCCACAGCATGTGAGGCGTGAGCGCCTTGCTTGCTGAGTTGTTCACCGGCGTGCTTTCGCCGTCGTCCTGTCGATCCGCATAGGGACGTGGACAGGATTGGAGCCTCATCATCCACAACAAGTGGCTTACGATGGGGGACTCCGAAGGCCATAACCCAGCCAGGTTAAGTCCCCCGGGCTGGGTCCCAGCACTAGACTGGGCCCCACCACCAAATTGGTGCGCTCCAGCAGTGTTGTTTCCGGTCGGGTTAGTCCCGGTCGGGTTAGTCCCGGTCGGGTTAGTTCCGGTCCCGATCCCGTCGGCCCCGATCCCGTCGGTCCCGATTCCGCCAGTTCCGATCCCGCCGGTTCCGATCCCGCCGGTTCCGATCCCGATCCCGCCGGTGGCAGGGTCGGTGGTGGCCACTTGGTTGGCGACCTGGTCGGAAATTGATTTCATGTCAAAGGGAGGCTGCAGCAGCGTGTAGGCGTACAGAAGGGGGTTCAGGGGTAACATTCGATTCTCCGGCCACTCGGAATGCTCGGCTTCGAGCAGCGCGTTGGTTCCAAAGTGGGGTTCATAGAACCAGACGTCGAGTTCCCCCTCCACTTCGCTTATTTTGAGAGGCCCGTTCGGCCCCGTCGTGCCCTGCGGCCGCGGATTTTGAATATTAGGCAGGATCGGCAGGTGCTTAGGGTGCGTTCCACACTGTGCGTGTCGGAACGCCGCCGTTAACATGCGCCATTCCTTCGTCGTCTCGTACCTGCCCGGCATGGGCATACAGCAGTAGTGTTGCAGAAACTGCACCACAATTAATGTCCATTGGTATCCAGACAAGAATCCACTGTACGCGTCTCTACAAAAATCGCACGTATCCGTTAGTCGGGACCATGGTGTGTGTGTATCCTCCACATGGGGTAGGGAGGGGCCGGG
>NW_011645787.1:142361-148277 GCF_000223845.1 Gregarina niphandrodes | reverse complement strand
GGGGTGAGTGTATCCTCCACATGTGTATCCTCCACATAGGGTGAGTGTATCCTCCACGCGGGTATGGCGTTTGGGGTTCCCCCGAATGTGGGCGTACTCGATGCCACTGGTTTTGGCCCACTGTTTGATGAGTACGCCTAGAGCCGTGACACGCGGGTCGATGCGTGCATAGGCTCGGAGGAGTCGGCTGTTGTGGATACCCACTTGCCGCCCGACAGAGACGTCGGCCTCGACGACGTAAAGGTCTCGCTCGGTAGCGTGTATGTCGCTGAGGCGGCCGTCATCGACTCGTGTGTCGGGTCTGGCGGGGAGTAGGGCGGCCGAAAGGGCTCGTGTGCTGGCGAAGTCGAGAAGGCCCTCCTTGCGCTCTTTTAAGTCACGCCAGAAGAGCGCAAACATTTTGAGTAAGGTAGTTACCCCGGCTTCCAAGTCGCCGCCTTGGTCGGTCTGATCGCCGCCTGGGTCGGTCTGATCGCCGCCTTGGAGGATTCGTTGTGCAAGGACGGGATCTGCGAGACTGACGAGAGCGGGGGTCCAGCCAGAGTAAATTGTTTCTGCGCAGATTTCGGCGGCGACCGCTCGCGCAATGTGTGTGCGCACACGTGTGCGCGACATGCCATGAGCTTGGGCGAGGAGTTGGAGCATGTCTGCGTCGGAATCAGCGCAGCGCGCAGCGCAGGGTGGGACTTTGCGGAGGAGGTTGACCATGGCGGTACCTGGGGCGGCGTCCGGGCGAAAGGGAGCCGGCAGTTCGCAAGGTAGAGCGCGTTGGGCGTCGACGCAAGCCAGAACCCGAATGATCGGGACATAGGCGCTCTGGACGCATTGGACGCTCCAGCCAAACAAGCGGTGGGCTGCCCAGGCGAATTTTCGGTTCAGCCAGATGGCGGCGGCAGTGGGTCCTACTTTCTCTTCGAGCCAGCTCCAGTCACCTACGAGGGAGACGGGTTGCGTCTGGGACTGGGCGGGGAAGACGTTAAGGTCAACACCTCCTGCGTCCCGGACAGCGCGGGCCTCAGAGAGAAGACGCTGCTGCTGCGTGGCACTGACCATCAGGACGACGTCGATATCGGACTTGACGGTCGCAAATCCGGTCGCCCCCGAGCCATAGAGAAAAAGCTGAGCGCCGAAGAGGGACGTGGCCAAGTGGTGCAGACGCTCGAAGACCAGCGCCATAGCGTCCACGCGACACTGCAATTGTTTCGGCCTCTTACCAGCGGCGACCGCCCGCAATGTCTCAGCAGGCGCACTCTCCAACGCCAGCTCACTTACTAACTGCCACAGCGTCTGCTCCACGCGCGGGACGGCCAACATGTGAGTAGGCGCGCCTTCGGCTAACGCCCGCGGCCGACACTGTGGGAAGACGAAGTAGTTCAGCTGGAACAGTCGAAAAGCCGCCATGGTTTGTAACTTGCGGTGGTACGTCAGCCCCGTCAAAGTCATCCCGAACTTTATCGTAAAGTGCGGCCACAGTGGCGGACAATCCAAATGCAGACTCAATACCTCCAACAATCTACTGCAATAAGACATCGCATTCAACACCTCCGGGTTCGAATCCTTCTGACGTCGCAAACAAAAGGCTACTTGGAATAGCAATTCTAAGATAACCAACAACGATAACCCGAAGTCCGGACCCCGGTCACCCAATAACTTGAGCAACTCATTCTCGTTACCCAACTCACAAATCAAGGACGCCAAGTCCGACGAATCCAGTGGCGCTCGGTGCTCTTCAGACTTGAACGATTTCTTTTCCTCCTCAGAAACATCCGCCATCGGGTGATGCGCCGCACAGTAAGACAAGAGCGCCTTCAGCGCCCTCTCGTCCCGAATACACCTCCGCAATATCTCGTACAACACCGGATGCAACTCTTGCCGAATGTGCGGCCGGAGTGCACTCCACACATTCGCACTATACCTCAAAGACGGTCGCGAGTGCTCCGCCGCTGCCTCGTACATTTAACAAAAAATCGCCGTCCTCACCCAACCCTCATCTCTCCAACACCACCGCGCCAAACACTGTCCGCTCGGCTACGACCCACCACAACACACCCGCCACATATCCACCCCACCCACGCACCCGCTGCACTACACCTCGAGACAAAAACAAACAGCTGCGGGCTTTTGGGAATTTTTTGGGCCTTTTTGCAACCATGGCTCGTATGCATGTGCTCGCCGATGCGCTGAAGGCTATCGTCAACGCCGAAAGGGCCAACAAGAAGCAGGTCCTCATCCGTCCTTCTTCTAAGGTCATCGTCAAGTTCCTCCGAGTCATGCAGAAGCATGGTAAGAAAATTAATCCAGCGCACACGTGTGCGAAAGCGCGCGCAAACACTCATGCCCTCAAAAACACTCGCCGGGCGGGCGAAATACTCGCCGGGCCGGATAAACACTCCCGGAGGGGGCTGTCTGAAAATAAGAGTAATGATTTTGTAGGCTACATCGGCGACATCGAGATCATTGACGATAAGCGCGCTGGCAAGATTGTCATCAACCTCAACGGGCGCATCAACAAGTGCGTGTGCATCAACCCCAGATATGACGTTGCCATCAACGATATGGAGAAGATCACCTCCCAGCTGTTGCCTTCTCGTCAATTCGGCTACGTCGTGCTGACCACTTCCAAGGGAATCATGGATCACGAGCAAGCCAGAAGGAGCCATCAGGGTGGCAAGATCCTGGGTTATTTCTTCTAGACCGTTTTTTCCTCATAAACACCCTACTTTGCCCGGCCATGAAACGCTACCACGAGCACGGGGCCATTGACGACTGGTTCATTGGTAGCTACTTCATTAGCAACCGACCTCATCAGGACCAAAAAAAACTGAGGAGTAACTCCTGTCATTGATAGCAAAACTATATTCACCGATAGTGTCGATATTCTTCATTCCACCGTCACACGTTCAATACGATGGGAGACGGAGGTGAAGATCTCGTAAGAGATCGTGCCGAGGACATCGGCTAATTCGGACACTTTGGGACTGTCTCCGAAGACACAGACTGTGTCGCCGACTTGGGCTTGGACACCGGTGATATCGAGCATGCACATGTCCATGCAGATGTTCCCCAAGGTCGGGACTCTTTTTCCGTTTAGGATAAATGAACAGTTGCCATTTCCGAGTCTGCGGTCAATGCCATCCGCATAACCGATAGGGATTGTAGCAACGACAGTACCTTCAGGAGCCAGTTGTCCTCGACGGCCGTAGCCCACGGTGCCATCTTGCGCCGTCAAATGCTTGATTTGGAGAATCTTGCACTTGAGAGACGCAACTGGAGCGAGCTCGATCGTTGGAATTGCGCTGATTCCATATATACCAATTCCTAAGCGAACCATGTCATATTGATACTGGGGAAACCGTTCTATTCCAGCTGAATTAAGAATATGATAAATGGGTCTATAACAAAGTCCTTTTGAAAGCATGTTAGCATTCTTCTCAAACATCTTTATTTGCGCTATAGTATAATCGTCACTTTTAGGATCTTCAGAAGCTGCAAGATGCGAAAAGACGGATGCTACTGCAACAAATGGACACTTTAAAAGATACATTATTAACTCGTCAAGCTCTGATGTCATGAACCCAACCCGATGCATTCCCGTATCAAGTTTGATATGAATAGGATACTTCCTCATCTGATTGCCTTTCGTCATCTGATTGCCTTTCGTCATCTGATTGTCTTTCGTCATCTGATTGTCTTTCGTCTGATTGTCTTTCATAACTTCACAAAATGCCTTGAGTGTAAACATATTCGGGATACTCGGTTCTAGCTCTTTTTCTAGCATCTCCTCAATCGTCCGACGACGTAGATCCGTACCCGGCGTCAAAATTACAATACGTCCCCTTATCCCTCCCCTACGAAGCTCCACTCCCTCAATCGGATATGCTACAGCGAGATAATCTGCCCCCGCTTGCTCCATCATTGACGCGAACCTCACAGCGCCATGGCCATAGGCATTCGCCTTCACAAGTACCAGCAATGCCGTTGTCGGTGATAACTTGCTTCTGAAATACTTATAATTTTTAAGGCAGTTCCCCAGACTTATTTCGAGTCTTGAGCAACCATCTTGTTCCGGGTCATTTACCTTCTTGAGGTCATTTACCTTCTTGAGGTCATTTTGTTTCGAGGCGACTTGTTCTATCATTTCGTTTCTGGTGTTGCTTACAGGTGGTCTTCGTATATAGGTGGTCTTCGTGTGTTGTGTGGTCTTCGTGTGTGTGAAAAGAAGTAAATTTGTAAAAGCATTTTCTTATTAATCGAGATTGTAGTAGACCAGAACGGCAGGATGATTTAGGGGGTATTTAATTTCGGTGTTAAAGATGGGTGAAGGGCGAAGAGGACCGAATGGGAAGAAGAAGGCTCGTGAGACGGCAGCGTCAAGGATAGTGAGAAGAGCTACTACTGACAGTCATCAATTTTGTACCCGTACTGGTGCTTTGAAGCGTTTGGGTTTAGGTCTTGAAGAGTTTCGGGAAATATGCATTCTGAAGGGTGTGTTTCCCAAGATGCCTAAGCAGCCGGCTAAAGGTCGTGAGAGGATATATTATCATCTTAAAGACATTCGTTATATTGGCTCAGATCCTGTGTTAATGAAATTACGTCAACAACGCTTGTTAGCGAAACGTTTCCATAAAGCCATCAGTAAGAAGGATCGTACATATGCTAAGAACATAAAGGAGGAGATGTCCATTAATGTTAATCTGACTAACATCTTGAAGGAGCGTTATCCTGCTTTAATTGATGCTTTACGGGACTTGGATGATGCACTAACACTTGTGTCTTTATTCGCTGCGATGCCTTCACGTAACCAAGAAAAGATCAAGGGTGAGGATTTGGTAGAGTGTCGTACTCTTATTGACCAATGGATGTTATTGACATCTGAATTGGGCTGCATCAATAAGGTGTTTGCTTCTATTAAAGGTTATTATTATGAAGCCGAAATCCTAGGCCAGAAAATCGTTTGGCAGATGCCGCACGAATTTTCAAATTTCCATGTTGAAGATGTGGACTTCGGTGTAATGGCAACTTTCCTACAACTGTACCGGTTTCTGTTAAAGTTTGTCATGTTCAAACTCTACGCTATGGCCGGCATGGTCTACCCTCCTACCCCTAAGATCGAGGGACGACGAGAAGGTCGTTTCTTGGGTCTGCAACCGGTGTTAAATCATGGTGCTTCTGCGCCCAAATTTACATTGGCAAATGGCGCTACTAACCGCGATGAAGACGATGACGCTCCCGTCCAACTTGTTTCCACTGAACCAGACAGTGTGCGCCGTCGCCAGCTCTTCGCCAAACAAACTGTTTACGTCAGTCGAGAGACGCCGGTCTTCCACTTGGCCTATGTGTTACGAGCTGCCGGCGTTAAGGTCGTCGGCTTCGACGAGGTCCAGCGCACACTCTCGCCCCTCGATATGACCGACGATACTATCACACACCAAGTTGTCGACCGTCCCACCAATAGCTGGGCACGGCTTCAGAACCAAATTGGTTCTGCCGCTGCTGCTACTCGCAACTTCGTCCAGCCCCAGTGGGTCCTTGACTCCTTCAACTCCAATGCACTCCTGCCCATGGCTCCCTACGCCATCGGCGCCGTCTGCCCACCCCACCTCAGTCCCTTCGGCGACACCCTTGGACACATCCCCCAACAACAAAAGACTCTCGAAAAATGGTCCAAGGAAGCACACACTGGACACCCCGCCACCGTCGATTCTGTTGAAACAAACCAACCGGACCAATCCGACGATGACGACGAACTCATGAACATACCGGCAGAGACACTCAGCGACGGTGAACCAACTAGCGCCTCCGACAACGACGCGCCGGGCTCCAGCGACCAAGATGGAGTCAGCGACCAAGATGGAGTCAGCGACCAAGATGGAGTCAGCGACCAAGATGGAGTCAGCGACCAAGATGGAGTCAGCG
>NW_011645787.1:136070-142184 GCF_000223845.1 Gregarina niphandrodes | reverse complement strand
CGACCAAGATGGAGTCAGCGACCAAGATGGAGTCAGCGACCAAGATGGAGTCAGCGACCAAGATGGAGTCAGCGACCAAGATGGAGTCAGCGACGAGGACGGGACTAGCGACGATGGCGAGGATGACGATGGCGACGAGGACAACCAAGTCGACGACCAAGACGAGGAGGCGGAAGAGGAACAGCCTGTCAAGACGTACAAGCCGGTAACAAAGGCGGATAAGGAGAGGGCGCAATTGTTGCTGAATCACAAAAAGCGACGCATCTACAAGGCCGTCGTTGCCCGAGAGACTCGGGAGAACGCTGAGAAGGCTAGGCTCGCTGCGAAGGCGAGCGGAAAGGTCTCCAAAGCGGGCGCTAAGGACTCCGCACGGAGGAGATAGTTTTTCGTTTCATGACTCATTGGCACAATATATACGATGATCAAGTAGATACGATGATCAGGTAGAGAGCCTGGGGTAGAGAGGTTGGGGTGGGCTGGGAGACGGGTAGGCTGGGCATCTAGTACTGGAGTGGGCACCTAGCACTTGGAGTGTGCACCTAGTACTTGGAGTAGGACTGGGCGCCTAGTGCTGGAGTTAGGAGAAGTCAAAGGTTCGTTGCATGGGATCGAAAGGTTGGGTGGTAGATATTTGTGGCGACTGTGTGAATTTTCGGTCTGAGAGGAATTTGCGTAGCGTTTTAGCAAGTTCGTAGAAGGAGACTTGGTGGGGGTTGGACGCATTGGTTATGGTTGTAACGAGACCTAGAGTGACGGCGCCACCTGCCCCCCAGCCGGGTATGAGTAGGTCTGCAGCAGTCTCTGTATCTTGGCATGAGGAGATGAGTATGACATGTGCGTCAGACATTTTGGGGTAGAGTTCTCGTGTCCATACCTGTGCTCCCTTCTTAATATTTTCTTTGAAGTGGGCATCGATGGGCCAGTAATATGGTAGGTCTAGACCGGAGCCGCTATGACAACAGTCCATAACACAGACAAGACGGACTCCGGCGGGCAGATCCTTAACCAAAACATTGTTCAATTCATCATCCGTAATATGGCCCGCCGTCTTGTAATCCAGCGGCATAATGGTTTCATCAAACCCAGTTAACTCAGTACCCTTCGTATTCCTCTTCTGACCACCATGACCACTATAATGGAAAAATAACAAGTCACCCGGACCACTATCCTTCACCAACCAACGCATAGCACCCAAACAGTTACGACGTGAAGGGGATAATCTCTTGTTGTAACCAGGCCGGTCAGTTAGCAATGTCATGCACAAAGGGTCATCAACGAAGCCAAATACGCTCGTTATCAAGTTCTTCATACGATACACGTCATCCACACATCCATTAAGCTCCTTACGTGTCCCGAAATAATTTATTCCAATCAGCAATGCCTTCCTACGACCTACACCCAGAACCTCCATTGGCGATACTGCCCTTTCCGCACCAGTCACCTGACCCGCCATCGGCCCTGGAACACACTGGTTCTGCATCTGACGTCCAGGCTTCAATGGTGCAGGCTTCAATGGTGACTCGGTATTGACTCCCACCAGGTCCGGCGAAACACCTGCCGCAGCCGCCATCATTTCCTGAACTGGCCGAAGTCGGGCCTGTTTGACACCTCCAACACCTGAACCTTGCAACCCACCAGGCTGGACTCCAGCAGTCAGGCCTGCAGGAGTGTGGAAAGTCGTCGTGTAGTACGACTTCCCTGTGGAAGCCGCGAGCGCCTGTGAATGCTGCAGCACCACTGTTGACTGCGCCAGCAACCTTCGGGACTCGGGAAGGGCTGCCGCCTCCTCGATCATCGAGTCCAATAACACCTCCATGGTCTTCTTCACATGAAAATCGCACTCCTTGAGGGCTCTGAGAAGAAATTTCCAACTAGCAAGGTGTTTCCAACTAGCAAGGTGTTTGCAACTAGCAAGGTGTTTGCAACTAGCAAGGTGTTTCCAACTAGCAAGGTGTTTCCTACTGGAAGATGACGTCGGTGGGCGCCTTGGTCATAACGGACTTGATGTACTGCACCCGCCGCTTCAGTTCTTCGTGAGTGATGACCTCGCCAGCTATTTCAATCCTTTGTACCACGGGCTGGGCACCCGACGGACGTCGGGTCCATTGTGCCAACCCATCATCTCCTCCAAGGAGTCTTGGAGCTACCTGCATATTTTATTCGCCATGCAACCAGCTGCTGACAAACCAATTTTTGAGCAACACTCTCTCACGGAGGATTCTTTCTCTGCAGAGATCTCCTCCTGATTTAATTAGACACATACTGGACATAGACATATACTGGACAGATCTATCCCAACGGACTTACCTGGACCAAACGGGCCAGCTCTATCCAAACAGACTTACTTGGACCAAACGAGCCGGTCCGGGACAGCGATGGCCGCAGGTGCCGTCCACCCCACCCCCCGGCCCGGCTTGGTCGCAACCCCGCTTGGTCTCGAGCCGACTTGGTCTCGAGCCGACTCAGCCCTTGCCTTTGTTGCGTGTTTTGATTTGGTCTATACACCCAACATCCCGTGGGGGGACTCTTTGGCGAAGGGGGAGACGACCGATCGCAATGGTTGGTTGGGTTAATGTTTGAAGTGCCGTGAAAAGTAGTGCTTGAGGGCAGGTTTGGATTTTTGCGCGGTAAAAATGGATGGGCCGCAGACTAACAAGGCGTTCCGTGTGAAGAAGTCTGGCGCCAAGGTCAAGCGGAAGGAGGCTAAGGTTGAGCGGCATAACCCTAAAGCTTTTAGTTTCTCTGGTGGTCATGTATCAGTGCAGAGGCGAGTTCAGCGTTCTGCGGAAATAACGGAGAAGAGACTGAAGGTATCATTTGCGAAAGATAAGTCGTCGTGGTTGAGTAATGCACCACCTTATGTCGTGGTGGTCCATGGTCCTCCGGGTTGTGGTAAGACGACATTGATAAAGTCTTTGGTGAAGCATTATACCCGCAGGACCATCAGTGTGGTTGGTGGTCCTATCACGTTGGTGAGTAGCAAGAGTCGGCGTCTGACGTTGGTGGAATGCGACTCGAGCATGGCCAGCATGATAGACATGGCCAAGGTGGCAGACTTGGCCATTGTGATGATAGACTCGCGTAAAGGAATAGAGTTGGACTCCTTCGAATTTGTAAACCTAATGCAGAATCATGGCATGCCCAAGGTCATCGGGGTTCTAACCCATCTGGACCACTTTGCGGAGAAAGGAGATCGTTTTGTGGACACCAAGAGTCTCCGAAAACTTAAGAAAAGACTCAAAAACCGATTCTGGTCCGAACTCTACAATGGCGCCAAGCTATTTTACCTCTGTGGAATTCGAAGTCGGAGATATCTACAACGAGAGACCCTCAACCTGGCAAGGTTCATTGCTACGACCAAATATGAACCTATAGTATGGCGGTCGCATCATCCATACATGATTGCACTCGGTATGGAAATAGAAGCACCTACTCAACAGGAGTTGGAAGAAAATCGAAGAACCTGTTCCTTCACGGGATATCTCAAGGGAGCACCTGCCAGAGAGGGTTACATATACCATGTACCGGGGTGTGGTGATTTTTCACTAAAGAAGATACTGACACCCGAAGATCCTTGCCCGCTTCCGACGAACCGCCAGATTGATCTGAGGAAACAAGGCGATGCTGCGCGACACGTCTATGCTCCCATGTGTGACATAGGCTCACTATCTGTTGAAGGAACTTCCATATACGTTACCTTGCATGACAAGAAAAGTCGCAAACGAAATCTGTCTGATGACGACGACGACGACATGTCGGAATCCGAAAGTGATGAGCACAGCGCCAGGGACGCTTCCGATGGCTGGGATACCGACGATGAAGAAGACGGAAAAGAAGTGAAGGAATCCGACTCAGAGCAGGACGAAGATGATGATGGCAGCGTCGTGGAAGGGGGGTTGCCTCAAGGCTGGAACTGCGAATTCGAAGAAGCCGTCTGGACTGACCGTCGAGATACAGAGCATGACGACTCCGCTAACGAACTCCTCACAGACGAGGATGGGGACGACGAGGATGGGGACGACGAGGGTGACCGACGTGCGAAAGGCAACGGTTCGGAGCGAAATTCCGTTATAGAACAATTGAAGACCGCTAGCCAGAATCTGCAGGACCTGGATCCAATCAAGGTTGACCAAGAGAACTGGTATGCTATGGTATATCAGAACGTTTACTGTCACCGCCCGGACTGGCAGAAGTTCATGAGCAACCATTCGGAGTCCAACGACTATACGGTTGACCTGTTCTCAGGCAAGGCTGTAGACACCCTCGAATGCTGGGAGTCCACCAAGGTATCCGACGAGTACCGGTTTGCGACTCTGAAAACCCTCAGTAGTATATACGAGGAGGAGCGGGCAACTAAACAACTGGAAGGGACTCAGGACGATCGGACGGATACCGAGGAGGACAAAATCGAAGGTGACAATGAGACATGCTCCGGCTCGGATTCTGCTTCCGATTCTGTCTCGGATTCGGAATCAACAGGTTCAGAGTCAACAGGTTCAGAGTCAACAGGTTCGGTGGTTGGTTATGCGACACCGTTGGAAGGCTTTTGTGTATCTCTGATGGTGCTGAAGAGTCTGCGACAGGTGGCGTTTGCGACGGGTGGTTGGGACGCAGGTGTAAGTGAGGAGGAGCGTGTGTTATTGCGCGAGGAGTCGGAGAAAGGTGCACTGGGTCCGGGATGGGCGTTGGCTGCCGGTACATTTGTGCGTATGACGTTGAGTGATGTGGATAATGCATGGGTTGAAGAGTTGCGTGCGAACCCGCGTGCGATATTACTGGGTGGCATTAAGAGCAGTGAGAATGCGCTTACATTCATCCATGCACGGGGTCGTCGACATCGTTGGTCACCGGGTATTCTTAAGTCTACGGAGCCGCTCTTATTTTCGGCTGGTTGGCGTCGTTTCCAATCTTTACCTTATTTTGCGATGGAGGAAAGGGAGAGTGTGCGAAACCGGTATTTAAAGTACACTCCGGAGCATCTACATTGTCAAGTATATTTCCATGGCTATGCCGTGCCGCCGGGGACTGGTTTAGTAGCCATAAAGTATGCGCAACGTACCCTCAAATCTTGGCGTATTTCACTCACGGGTGTTGCTGTCGAAAACGTCGCCGTTCCTCGTGTTATGAAGAAGCTGAAATTCATTGGCAACGTCCACGAAGTACTCAAGAACACCGCCTTCGTCAACGGCATGTTCACCAGCGACCTTGAGGTATCCCGGTGCATCGGCGTACCAATACAAACACAATCTGGAATACGTGGTATGATAAAGAAGCCGAAGGGCCAAGATGGTACCTTCAGAGCCACCTTCGAGGCACCGGTCAACAAAAACGACGTCGTCATATGCAAGGCCTGGTATCGGGTACCCATGGAACCCTACTGCAACCCAATGCTAGACCTCCCAACCTGGGACAAACTAAGAACGTTCGTCGAAGTCAGACGCGCCGAACAACTCGCCCCCACCCCGCAGAAACCCGATAGCGTGTACAAACCCCTTGAGATCAGAAATGACCCTGAAGTCAAACCACTTAAGGTACCCAGACAACTACAGGACACCCTCCCGTTCGCAGAACTCAAGAAAACCCTAGTCGAGGAACAAGATAAAACCAAGCCAGTTAAATACACACCATATGAACACATGGTCAACAAATTACTCCAACAAGTCGTGGACCAAAAGAGACAGGTACTGCAGCAACAACGAGATAATCTCGACCAAAAAAAATCAAGGTACGCTAAAGCAGAAGCCAAACGGGCTGCTGCATCAGCGGCTAAAATTAAGGCTACCAAAAAATCCAAATTCGCATCACAGGGAAAGAATCTTAAGTCTCAAAGGAAACGAATGCGAATGGACTAGCCCATGACGTCATGATCGATCACGACAGAGGTTTTTTCCCCTCATTAAAATATTCACTTTCTCGAATTGAACTAACTTTCTGATGATTTTGTGACCTGGCTCACTTCGTAGCCCACAGGATGCAACCCACCCACACGCGCACGGCACTTGCCATGCAAGACCCCACCCTAAGATACACTGCTTGTTACGAAGGTATGAAACATAAAACATGATGAAGGTATGAAAGTATGAAAAAACGTGCGAGGTAATGTAATGAGGTAAC
>NW_011645787.1:134385-135463 GCF_000223845.1 Gregarina niphandrodes | reverse complement strand
TCGTAAACGGGGCGCTGTCTACGCCTTCGTGCGGTGGCGGAAGATTCATGTGGGGGCGACTGCGCCTTGTATTACGCAGTCGCCCGGGGTCTGGCGTCACGTGGTATTCCGCCAGCACAGCAGCCGAGTGCGAGAATAGCCGCAAGCCTACGAGGGAATGAAAAATGGATCGGAAATGGGGGGGGAGACGTGCATGGGAAACAGAAGTGGGAGGCAATGGGTCTCGGGGGAAGGCATTTCACTCAAAGCCGTACCGGAAGAGTCGCTGTCGTCGCTGTCGCTGCGGTGGGTGTAGACGAGATCTGTCCGTAGACGAGGATCTGGGTCCGAGCTAAAAAGCCTAGATCACAGATCCTCAAGTAGATGGGCACTGCAAACCGACGCCAGTGCGCCACGACCAATGGTCTTGCCCCAACGGGCGAGGAGCCCGTCGTAGACAAGACCACGGTGTGGCGCACAACTCCGGGCGAACAGTTTGTCGAACATGCAGCACACATTTATTAGCCCCTAGTAGGTGCCAACTTGACAAGATGAGGCACGAAGTTTATTGTAGCATCGATCTCAAATGGCATTCTCATACCCGGGTCATGTAGTGTTAGATGTCACTGCTGAGTATCGAATTGAAATAATATCGTCTTATTGAAATCCACCCAAGACACTACCCACTTGCGTGTGTCCACAAGTTTGCCATGGTACGAGACGACGTCGGGCTTACCCTCGGATGCATGACGTGTTCGCAAGAACATGGTGAAGTATGAACAGTGCATGTTGAGTGAATAAGATGGGGTTGGCTACTGGCGTGGTTGCTCTCACCCGAGCCCAGCGAGCTCGCAGCGACTCTCACACAACGTCGTAAACGGGGCGCTGTCTACGCCTTCGTGCGGTGGCGGAAGATTCATGTGGGGGCGACTGCGCCTTGTATTACGCAGTCGCCCGGGGTCTGGCGTCACGTGGTATTCCGCCAGCACAGCAGCCGAGTGCGAGAATAGCCGCAAGCCTACGAGGGAATGAAAAATGGATCGGAAATGGGGGGGGAGACGTGCATGGGAAACAGAAGTGGGAGGCAATGGGTCTCGGG
>NW_011645787.1:132922-134365 GCF_000223845.1 Gregarina niphandrodes | reverse complement strand
CACGAAGTTTATTGTAGCATCGATCTCAAATGGCATTCTCATACCCGGGTCATGTAGTGTTAGATGTCACTGCTGAGTATCGAATTGAAATAATATCGTCTTATTGAAATCCACCCAAGACACTACCCACTTGCGTGTGTCCACAAGTTTGCCATGGTACGAGACGACGTCGGGCTTACCCTCGGATGCATGACGTGTTCGCAAGAACATGGTGAAGTATGAACAGTGCATGTTGAGTGAATAAGATGGGGTTGGCTACTGGCGTGGTTGCTCTCACCCGAGCCCAGCGAGCTCGCAGCGACTCTCACACAACGTCGTAAACGGGGCGCTGTCTACGCCTTCGTGCGGTGGCGGAAGATTCATGGGGGGCGACTGCGCCTTGTATTACGCAGTCGCCCGGGGTGTCTGGCGTCACGTGGTATTCCGCCAGCACAGCAGCCGAGCCAGCACAGTAGCTGAGTGCGAGAATAGCCGCAAGCCTACGAGGGAGTGAAAAATGGATCGGAAATGGGGGGGGAGAAGTGCATGGGAAACAGAAGTGGGAGGCAATGGGTCTCGGGGGAAGGCATTTCACTCAAAGCCGTACCGGAAGAGTCGCTGTCGTCGCTGTCGCTGCGGTGGGTGTAGACGAGATCTGTCCGTAGACGAGGATCTGGGTCCAAGCTAAAAAGCCTAGATCACAGATCCTCAAGTAGATGGGCACTGCAAACCGACGCCAGTGCTCCACGACCAATGGTCTTGCTCCAACGGGCGAAAACCCCACCGTAGACAAGACCACGATGTGGCGCACGACTCCGACCGAATACGTCGTCGAACATGCGCCCCACATTTCCTGTAGATGCCGACTCCAGCAAAAGGGGGCCTTCTGTAATATCCATCATCGGCAGACTTCTTTGTTCCAGCGAAGTGAAACTCCAGTTTCGGCTTTTTTAATCGCGGGCAAAACAGAAATGGGTGCTAAAAGCACATTTGCCTAAGTCATTCGCAGCATCCCATCAACAAGAGACCGAAAGAGTTGCCTTTATTTACGATGATCAACAACAAGGTTGGGGGGCTACGGTCGTCCATGACGGAAGTCGATCGACCACCGAACGTTTACGCTAAGAGCTCCAGAAAGAAGTCGGATGATGGCGAAGCGTTACAATCAACGGTAGTCGAATACAGAAGAGCAAGGATTAAACCGAGCTACGAAACGCGGGACGCAGGTATCATTTTCAGACGAAGGGCTTACGCTTCCAAGACCGAGGACTAAGCTTACCCCGGTCTGATAGGCTGATGTGAATGGAAGCTACTTTTTCCCATATCAATGTCAACACTGAGTGAGGCCGAACGGCAATGATGCGCATCAAGTGTCGGGGAGCAAAGATATCGTTGCGGACTTTGTTGAACAGGGGGGGGGGGGGGTTGGGGTACGAGAGTGGTGTTGGTAGAAAGGGTAGGGTG
>NW_011645787.1:129561-132815 GCF_000223845.1 Gregarina niphandrodes | reverse complement strand
GGGGGGGGGGGGGGGGTTGGAACGAGAGTGGTGTTGGAAGAAAGGGGTGGTGCTGTCAGAAACGCCTTGCCGCTGTTCCATAGGCGGCCGGAGTCGCACGCACTTATCGCTACCACTCAAAGTACGTGGCGAGCGGAGTCAACCAGGAGACTGGTACATAAGTAGGGCGCTTTGGCCCGGTTTAACAGCTAGGGCAAGTCCCTGTTTTCCTTTTTTTTTTGAAGGTGAAGGTTTTTCTTTGAGGTGAGCAAGAAGTTCGGGTGCCTGTACATTAGCGTGGGAGGTAGTGCTACCACGTTCGAAAACAAGCTGCGTGAGACGAAAACGGGCAGATAGACATAACGCTGCCGGTCCGGCTGGGGGTTTTGGGAGAAGACAGTTATATCACCTAACATTCCACCGTTACGTATAATGAGTGTCCGAGGGAACGGGGGAGAGTTTGACAGTGAGGTTGACGAGGTTGAGTCTACACAGACATGCCCGGTCCCGAACCACGAGCTATTCAGCTCACTGTGCTTCATTAGCAGGATTCTATGTGTCGTCGGTTCGTTACAATTTGGTCATTGGCCACATCAAGCGTCCAACCGCACTGAATAATCAGAGACATCGTCTCCGGTTCCAATCGTAAGATTTTACGACGAACACGCCTAACACAGAAGTTGTCGTAAAAATTTGTTATCGAAACCGGAGAAGGTGTTTCTGTTTATTTAATGCACTACCGTCGCTAGATTCCCTCTACTGGATTTCATCTGCCAAAAGGGGATAGGTGTGGAAAGGTCGGATGTACCGGATGGGTGCTACAACGGCAAAGTTCGGGGCACATTTTTGGCCCAAAAAACAGAATTGATAATGAGAATGATTCAAAGCAACTCCGTTGAATTTGCTACCGAGCTGCGCAGGACCTTCACTCACTACGGAAGGGCAGCAGGAGAATGGAACGCTGTAGAAGCTAGTGAGTGGGCGCGGCATATTTGGCGGAAGACCTTATGTCTTTGTTCGAGAAAAACAAGCGCAAACCGAGAGGGCTTCTTAAGCACGTGAAGGACCATTGCCCCATGCCCTGTCCGGCAGAAGAAGTTCCCCAAGAGCCCTTTCAAACCCGTCGAGAGTTGGAGGAATATGAACTACGACGCCGTCATCCACTAGCGCTCGAGTGGCTCCACAGCGATGTTCCGGTTGATGGGCCATCGCACCGGAACTTTGCAGAGAACATGATTGAGAAATTGAAGAAAGGCTTCAACGTTAAGTATTGCAAGCGCGAGGCTGGCAATACTCTCGTAACAGTAGGTCCTGACTCCCGATTTCCGGAAGGGATCGAAGGTTCGGGTCGTTTAATCAGGACAGTGCCCAGTGTGGTTGTTTGGTACCATTTTCTTAAGAATTACCCCGGTATGTCACGAAAGCAACGTTTGGAGAGTCTCTCAATGCTTAGTCGCTGGTACCCGGCGCAGGTTGCCCATTACTTATTTAGAGAAGTACGCGACCGTTTTTTGGATCGTGACTTGTGCCTACGACGGGAAGGCGGCCTGTTTAATGCGCACGTTCCCACCAGTTCCCTATATATCTTACAGATCGATGAAAGGATAGCACTATGGTTTTATGAAAATCCTCAGACTAAGGGAGAGCTTATCAAGGAGGTGAAACCTTTCGTGGAGATGTTCCAAGACAATCTGAGGGGTCATGTGCGCGACTGTCGTGTGCGCGACTCGGCCTGGATGGAAGAGTTACTTGTGCGTACTCTGATGGACAAACTCGTTTCTCTGCATGCTGCCCGCACTGGGCAAGACCGACAGATCGTCGCCCAGACCCTGCGTGGACGCGAACCTTTCGTGTTTTCAGTCTCCCAACAAGAACTGTGTGAGACCTACTCGGAAATCCTGACCACTGTAGCAACGCGAGTGGCCGTTGAACAAACCCATGACTACGCCTGCAGGGCAGCCTGCGTCGCAATGAGTTCCGTCTTCTACCTGCACGACCTGACACACCTTGTAGATATGGGTCACACATTATGACCACACACACGATCAATTGTTTCCTTGCTACCCGTCCTCTTGGCCTGGCCTGGGGCCGCCTCTTGGCCTGGCCTGGGGCCGCCTCCGCACTATCTCGACAAGATGATATCCCTGTGGCGCTGTGGATCGTTACGTGTACACTGCGTGGGTAGCAACAGCGTCAAGTCGTAATAGTTGCCTTCTTGGTGTATCTAGGGTGCGGTGATTCGATTCGTTTAGTCCATTCTGCCGAGGTAAGTGTGGTGCGGCGGTCATGTGCTTGACTTTCAGTCGTGAAAGTCACGGTCACGTAGTCGTGGAAGTCACCTCTCTTTCGCCGTCCGTGTATATTTCGAAGGGTGTCCCCAACGCTCCTACTACACTTTCTGCGATGAGGTTGCGTGTTACCGCAGCCGTCTTCAACGCTAGCTACGATGTAACGAGTTCGTGATTGGTGTTCGTAGAGGCCGTCCGTGTTCTCTCTTATATATTTATCCTGTAATTATTTCCTCTTATTTTGTAATTACTTCCACTCCATACCTTGCCTCGTCGTTCTTGGAGTCCGCAATTGCTTTATCAGTATATTTTATATCAGATAATTTCTAGTCTACAGGAGCAACCCACCCACACGTGCACGGCACTTGCCATGGAAGACCCCACCCTCAGATACACTGCTTGTTACGAAGGTATGAAACATAAAACATGATGAAGGTATGAAAGTATGAAAAAACGTGCGAGGTAATGTAATGAGGTAACGTAATCAGATAGGGGTGAGTATCGGGTGGCTACTACCGTGGCAGCTCTTTAACCCGAGCTCCCGGCGACTCTCATACGATGTCGTAAACGGGGCGTCGTCTACGCCTCCGTGCGGTCACCGGAAGCTTCGTGTGGGGGCGACTGCGCCTCGCATTACGCAGTCGCCCGAGGTGTCTACGGCGTGGCCGGCTGGCGGCACGTACCAGGCGGCACGCCGCCAGCACAACAAGAGAGTAGGCGACAACAGTCGCAGGCCTACGAGGGAATGAAAAGTGAGAGGGAAAACGAGGCTGGTGGAAGTGACAAGCGGGGCTCAAAAAGCAACGTAGTTGTTGATAGCCTTACCCGAAGACTGCGCTGTTGTCGGAGTGAGCGGTGGCCACGCCGTAGACGAGGATCTGGGTCCCAGCCAAAAAGCCTAGACCACAGATCCTCATGTAAGTGGTGAAGGTGGGCAGCGCAAGCGCTGCCCACCACGCCAGTGCGCCACGACCAATGGTCTTGCCC
>NW_011645787.1:110922-129359 GCF_000223845.1 Gregarina niphandrodes | reverse complement strand
GCGGGGCTCAAAAAGCAACGTAGTTGTTGATAGCCTTACCCGAAGACTGCGCTGTTGTCGGAGTGAGCGGTGGCCACGCCGTAGACGAGGATCTGGGTCCCAGCCAAAAAGCCTAGACCACAGATCCTCATGTAAGTGGTGAAGGTGGGCAGCGCAAGCGCTGCCCACCACGCCAGTGCGCCACGACCAATGGTCTTGCCCCAACGGGCGAAAAGCCCGTCGTAGACAAGACCACGGTGTGGCGCACAACTCCGACCGAATAGTTTGTCGAACATGCAGCACACATTTATTCCCTTCTATGCGCACACTTACGCATGCGCACTTCCGCCTTCAGTAACACCATCGTAATAACGCCATTGTGTCTTTAACAGCACCGCTATCTTTGGGCTACCTTTACTGACGACAACGACTGGTCGGATGCCGAGGGCCACCGACGGGTCCCGGTCGCACACCCTGACGGCTCAACACACCCCCGCAACCGGCCCTGTCGGGTCCTTGCTAGAACCGCACTCGTCCGCGCTCCGGCGTCCACCTGACCGCTCCCGTTATCCGCGTCCCTCGTCTGCCTGCCTGCATCACTACCACGGCATCGCAGCTCACTGAAGCGTTACGCGCAGCTCCATACGCGCGCCGCCCATATCAATCTCGAATGCCAACGCACTCCACATTCCCAATCACGGCAAGTACCGGGAGAATGTCTACCCACAGCGGAGATGGGGCTTACTTCCTTCACGCACCCGGAGCCCGCGCGGCTGTCTCGCCAACGACTACAGCCCGGCGCCTCCTTCCCTTTGCAACCGGCCACCGACTTACTCTGTCGGTAACCCTGTTTTTTTCTCGTCCCTCATGCGATTACCGTTTCGCCTTTGGCGCGATCACGATAAGAAGGACTTATCCAGTTTCGAACACACCCGCCCGACTCCGGACAAACAATGGAAAGGTGTTGAAAAAAGAGTATGATATCGGACGGCGGACTAGTGGGCTTAATTAAAACCTGATGCTGCGCTTAGGCTGGTTCCCGCGTGGCTTGGGGTGTCCAGTGATATCTTCTTGTTGTAGTATTGCTAGTTCTGCTTCGAAGTGTCTGGGGTCGCTATCAAAGTACCGATCGATAACACCATCGTTTTGCAGTCTATATTTTAAGTCGTCGAGATAGATATCTATTTTGGATTTGTTGATTGCTTCCCCTCGGAAGAGGTTTTCATCAGGTAAGTTTAAGAAACCGACACGGCTTCGGTTCCAGATTTTAGTTTCAAGTTTTGCCAAGAAGTTACATACAGTCTTCCGAAACGAGTTACCATCCTTGCAGTTAGACAAGTTACTATATAAACCCAACAATACAAGACCGACAGCGTACGCGGTATATTCATGCTTCAATGAATTTATCCCCATTTGCTCAGCCAGCTCATCCGTCTTAAGTAATCTGCCATAGCCAGTCCATTCAAAAGCATTTCGGGAGGTTGAGTCTACAGCCGGGTCGGACGGATTTTCGGTAATAAGTCCGTCTACAGCCGGGTCGTAGTCATCCCGGCATTTTGTATACGGGACATCGTTACCATTTCCAGGAATGACGCAACCACATAACATTGATGCGATCGGGAGCGGCCTAAAGAACGAAGGTTGTGGTACAGGGATGTCTTCTAGGCCACCTAACGCTCGGGACATGTCCACCAGACTCAACTTTACACCACCCGCAACTGTTTCAGTAACTGTTTCAGTAACTGCTTCAGTGTTCATGCCACTAAATTTGCTCTGGAACGCCTCGATAATAGGAACCGCGACTTTTCGAAGTCTAATTCCGGACTCTGAATGTCGTGCTATAAGACTACTAAGGTCACTCAGCTCGGGATTACCCTCCAACTTCACAGGACGCCAAACCATAATCTTGTTCGGGCCAACCATCATTAATCCACTCACCGGGCAATTACGTAAAAGAGGCTTCTTGATCTTCTGAAAACGCAGCACACGCAACCTATCAAATTCTTTCCTACCCGCGTGCCGAAATACCTGCTCCGTCTCCATCCACATGGCTGCGTCCCCCCTGCCGCAACCATTACATAGAGCCAGACACGCAACTATTTCCTGCGATCTTGTATCGCTAAAACAACTCCTCATGAATAAAAATCTTTCTAAAATCTTCTGAGTGCAAACAAGTGTGCGCAACAAACACGCACGCCACCAGGCGCACTCCTGTTTCGACCCCTCGATTGGTAAACATTCGATCCACCCACGGATCCCTGCAGTTTGGCAAGTTTCTATACAATCCTAAGACCTGCTGCATACGCCCTGTGTTCGCTGTTGGGAGCCCTCAGGTCGTGGGAGCCCCTCAGGTCGTGGGAGCCCCTCAGGTCGTGGGAGAAGTGGTTCTGAGTTTGAAATATCGCCACTGCGCGGCACCGGTCATGATTCCAAGTCCTATTCTGCGGGGGGCGTAGTTGAGTCGTCGGTCGCGTTCTTTCAGGAGGGGTAGACCGTCGACCCAGACGGCGTAGTTGGCCTCGCAGAGTTGCACGGTGACATTGTGCCAGTGGCCGTCTCGGGCGCCGGAGGGGACAGCATCGCGTGTGACATCGGCCACGCCCCCCAGAACGCGATATACGGCGGCAACGGTGCCCCCAGCAGCGTTGCCCCCAGCGACGTTGGAGATGAAGGCGGCGCGCATGTTAAAGTCGTCTGTCAAGTCGTACACCATTCCCGCCTGCGTGCCCGAACTAATCGACACACTCGTTTCCACAGTCACACACCCCCGGTTACACACGGGCCGTGTCGCCAATAACACTCCTACCCCGGGGTTCGCCGATTCTCCCGCACGCAGCAGACGACTCGCGGCAACACCCACGCCACCCGCAGCCGTCGCCCACGCCTCCTGCACCGACTCCGACACAAAAGACATGCGCAGCCAATCCGTACTCTCCAGCGACATTGTTAACACGCCGTCCGTCATGCAATCCGCACTCTGAGTCGCTAGACCGCCAACTCCCGACACTTGACCGACAGTAGTACCACTTAACTCCTGACCGTTCAACAACTGCCCGGTGGATAACTGCCCGCTTGACGGCGCAGCGTCATTGCGACCAATGAAGAACGACTCGCCAGCCGAAAACATTTTGGGGTCTTGGTACGACGAAGTGAGCTGAGCGAGCGACGTCAATGCCGGATCTATAAAGTACCGGTCACCGCAGACGCCCGCCGTGTTCCGATGGCGGGTGAACCCAAGGGGAAGATGACAAAGCGTCATGGGGAGGCATGCACCTATCATGCTTGCAGACCAGGGCAATAATATGACCAGGGTATCACCAGGGGCAGGGGGGGAGGGGGGTCCTTACCCAAATTGACGAACTGATCATTCATAAACTGTTGTAAAGCAATTTCTGGACCGAACCGAATCTCGGAGAAAACCACAGGCTCCGAGGCGCCGTCTGTAGCCAACCCCAGGAAGCCTGCTGCGTCTGAAGACCTGCTGGAAGTGGCGGGTACCGTGGCATTGCACGCGCCGTTCACGTCTACCCATATCCTGTTGCCGTTTGCACCTACGGTGGCCTGGAAGCTGGTCTTCATTCTGCACGAGGGCAGCGTCGTGAGTGTCCTGACAGTACCATCCGCCATCTCACGCAACTCCACGGTCCCCTCTTCACCAAATTCCAGGCTTAAGTAATCTGCGAAGTCACGTGCGTGAAAAAACTCGGTGTGTGAGAAGACACGTGTGTGAAAACACAGGTGCGTGGGAAGTCCGTACTGGTTGGGGAGAAGTAGGAGAAGAGCATCGCGGCTTTACCCCCGTTTTTGCGGACCGTCGTTTGGTAGAAGAGATCTTTGTAGGGGCCTTGTTTGAAAATCAAGTTGGCGCCGTATTGAGGGCTGTTTCTCGATGTGACTACACTCTTCTGCTGGATACCCAAGACCCCGGAGTCCGACGGCCCGAGAGTCCATCGCGAGGGTCCGTGGTCGACTTGTGAGCTATCCCAGACGCTGGCGATTTCTTGGATAGACGTAGTGGACACTAGATCCGCGACAACAACGGTAGAGCTCGCCGGGTTCGACGTGCGCCTGGCCAGCTGCTTCAAGAGGGTCAGAGAGTTGCCTACTGCATCTGCCATCACCGCAGAAAGAGTGCCATGGAGCTCCTGAAGTCGCAGCTGAGCGTCTGCAATCTCCTCAGACAACACAGCAAAGTCCGTTCTCGCTTTCTCCACCAGCTCCGGAGACACTTCGACAAGCGACGAGCTGACTGTGTGTCCACTGGTCTGCTGGAAAGCGCCGACGTTCATTTCCAACACTTCATTCGTGTCCGGTGAGGGAGGAGACATGCTCGTGCCATTGGGCAACTGCCACTTCCCCGAACCTTTTCCTCTGGACAAAGCACCTACCATCACCTGTGGGTAGGAACAAAGCTCTCCCCTCGGCGTGTCCAGAATGAACGCCCGCCCCGAGGTCGAGGTCCCAGCACTGGACTCCCCTAGAGGCGCGACCTTCACGGCTTTAATGCCGGCTCGCTCGCCTCCCTCAAAGGCCTCCGGTAAACGAGAGGGTGACGGCACAATCTGTAAGTACCCTCCTTCCTTACCCAGGAAACCGCTATGAATTCCCGCAGCGCATATTTGGGACTCTCCCGTATAGCTCACGTACCCAGAAACCAGCGGCTCAGCTTCCTGGCAGTTTTTTGGGCACGTGACAACCAAACTGGTGGTCAACACATCACCACTACCGCTGGACCCACCACTACCACCGGCACCACTACCACCGGCACCACTGGATCCGTTTGGCGCGTTATATAAATCATTAAACGTCGTAGAGCACATGAGTTGAGCGGAGGGGAAGTCGACAGCAGCGGATTTGGTGAGAACCTGTAACAAGACGCTCTGGTCGTTGCAAGTAAGTCTCGACCAGCCGTTCAAAGGAGAGGGTGTCGAGTCGGGCACCGCCGACCGGATTGATCTGGACGCCAGGCGCTCTTCATCCCAAGCTACTCGGTCCAAATAGATTTTCGAGACCGATGGGTAGGAGCTGGTGGACCTAAGGAGCCGGAGGCTGACCCGGTCGTTGACCTTGACCAGGTCATTTATGCCTGCGGCGGAGTCGGCAGACACATCATCTGCTCCTTCGCAGATCACCTCTACGTCACTGACCGCCTGGGCCGATACTCCGTCGCCATATTCCAAGCTAAGCAGCGTTTCTGCGTCTGTCAAAACCCCAGCCACGGCAGCCTTGTTGTCAAGTTCTTTCAACGCTATCGGCTTCACATTGGTCACTACAAAGTCCGCACCAGTTAGGTCCGGTTCTGAAAGAGACACACAAACTTCGGATGACGACCCCTCCAACCATTTCGGTGCATCTAACGGGGAAGAAGTCTTTTCCTTAGAACCGGAGTTGGAAGAACTCTGTGCTGAAGAACTTTGGTCAGCAGGATTCTCTTCTCTTTTAAGGACCGGCAGATATCGGTTCTTCTTACGAGCCTTGACAGTACCTCCCTGTGTGCCGATAAATCCCAGTCGCTCAGCTGTAGCACACACGGGTCCGCTCATACCCAAACACTCCTTGTGACCGTAGCTCGGTAAAGGGCTAGCTTCGGAGCAGGCGGCAGGACATAGGACCTGAGCCACCGTGTCTGCTGAGAGCACGTCGTAAAAGGAATGAGAGCATGTTATGGACTTGGTGTGACTCTTCAAACCGCAGACCGGTAGGGAACTCGAGGGGTACAACTGCTCCGTATCCACCGCAACTGGAATTATTCCGGTCGTCGACGCACTTGTAGTGGCTGGGTCTGTCGCGGAAGGTTGCTTCATCAAACATAATTGGAAGTAGGACGTAGAATATTTACCTTGACTTACCAGTTGGATATCCACCATGTACCCACCACTAGCCGATACACTAAAGGGGTCCGTATATATCCCACCACTCGCCATCTGGTCCGATGACATCTCGCCTATATACGTATTCAGAACACACTGGTCGAAGACGTAGATCCTCAAATCCCCCGTCAGGTGCCTCACATGGAACACGTAATCCGAAGACTCGGTAAAAGACCCAGTGGACGACCCACCTACTGCGCTACCACTTGCAGATGAGGGGGGTATGGCTAGCGTGCCGCTGACCCTGTAGCCATACTGGCCGTTGGTCGACACCCCGATTTTCCGGAGCAGCTTGGCAGAAACACTGGCAACCGGTCCCTCGCAGTCATCACTGCTGTCACCCGCCATGGCCGTAGAGTCCCCCGGAAGGGTTAAATTGCTTTCAATGATGGAGTTGGCTAGCAGCTCCTGGTTGATCGTGGTTCTAAGAAATGGCGCGGCCCCTCCCAGGTGGTATAGTTCAAAGAGAAGACCGATTCCATAGAAAGGTTTGATGTCTTCGGGCCCCATTTCGAGAAGGGAACTAACAGAATCGATTCCAGCCTTCAAGTCGTCAACCAGTTCTTGCTCCTCCTGGATTTTTGCCTGTATCGCCTTCAGCTGCACGTCCATTTCTGCTCCAGCCTGAGTGAACAGAGAGGTATCACCAGCCGCCTGCAAGAATGACGGAGGACCTAAAAGGTCACGACCTAAAAGGTCACGACCTAAAAGGTCACGACCTAAAAGGTCACGGTGCTCTCCATCCCCTGAGTGAGCCTGTAATTGACCATCTGCGTGCGATGAGTCGCACTGGGTGGCCAGCGCCTTTTCTGACCGTCTACTCAGTTGGAAAGTTGGTAGCGCCGGTCGCACCAGACCGGCGGTAGCCGTGCGATTAGAGATCCGGTCGTCTAGAATCAGGGCCGTGGGACTCGTGTCGAGGTCATAGTAATCCAGACACACCGTCGTTCCCACCAGGCACAAGTTCCCTTCTCCCGTCAGCTGCCACCGGTCATGACACACTCGAGAACAAAGGACCACGTTCGTCGGCAAACTCGCTTCTGATGACCGGCACAAACAGCCCTTAGTCGTCACAGACACGATATATCCGCTCTTCTCAACCTTCCAGCCACGGCTCCACCACTCCTCGTCACATCCCAGCGGACTCAAACGGACGTCGCCTAAGTCATCCTCCACTAAGTACTGTCCACTGGTAGTCTTGATGAAGACTACCTCCTGACTTCTTACCACCCAGGGAACGATGACCCAGGGAACGGTGATGGCTGCAAGAAGCCGCATCTTGGCTTCGAACGAGGGCAGTCAAAAATATGAGGACGACCAACCGATAGGGACCCCATCAATCTGGCTAGCCGACCACCTAGCTAGCCGACCATCTAGCTAGCCGACTAGACTAGCCAATGAGACCCCAGTATATCAGACGAGTGGAACTGCTAGCCGATGCGTCGGTCATTATCTTGACCGACAGTACTATTGCGATACCCGTTACATCGGTAATGCAATGGTTGTTTCGTAGCTCAATACACGGCGACAAAGAGTTCGTTCGATGCTATCTAACTATCTGGTGTCAAGTTCTTGCTTGGGTTGTCTAGCTGAGAGTCAGTGGAGTGTGACGAAGTCAGTCCTAGACTTGAGGTGTCTCCGTGCTAGACTTGAGGTGTTTCCGTGACTCGAATCCGCCCTTCTACTCTGCACGGTAAACTGGAGGATATGGTTCCTTCCAGAGGGATTTCGTGCTCACTTTCCGGCCTGCTACGAGACGTTCTGGAAGATTCCAGGGGGACCCCCCCAGCCGTCCGCTTGAAGTATATTTGCCGGTCAACGACAGTGTTCTCTTGAGAGTCAGTCAGCGAGTTGGTGAAGACAATCGGGTCGTTGGTGCCAAGAGGAGACCCATCCAGGGTTCTGTAGGCATAGAAAGCTTTCGTACTCTCAGTTAAGAGGCCTTGCCTGCACTCAGCGGGGGACGGACCAGCATCATAGCGAAAATCCACGGTCGACCAGTGGGCAGACCGTCGCGTTCCAGCGTTGGTGTTGGAGCTGACGCGAGCTGAGCATCCGGCGTCACTCATGACACCCGACCCGCTCATAAAGCCAGCGTCAGTCAATTCGTCTCCAGCAGCACTCGCCTCTCCAGGACCTGCAGTTGTGAGAACCGTCTCAGGATGAAACACTTCCTTCTGCACACCATCTCCAGCACGTCTTCCCGCCCATATCCCGTATAGTCTGAAAGGTAACTTCATCACGTTGTATGCCAGCTGAGGCAGCCCTAGACGCACAGTCGTATACACGGCCAAGCACACCGCCGCGGACTTGGCTAAGCCTTGCACCCATCGTGTCTGGTCCAGTTGAATCAAGTCCCCCACAATGAGATGTGCCGAGATCGTACTGCACAAACATATCACCACAGCCATCACGGCTTCGTCGTAGGTGGATCTCTCAAACTTCCTGGGAGACAAACACCCCTTCCGCGGCGAAACCGGGGCTTCCGGCGCGTGGGTGTAAGATATAACTTGTATCGAACGCAAACGCCTCTGCTTCATGTGGAATGTTGGCATTGCAGAATATGGGAAATCCTTCAACTCCCTGTTCACATATCCTCGGGTAAACTGATCGGTGTGCGGCATATGATCCGCGTTCACTAACGAAGCCTTTTTGCCCTCCTCCAGGGGTTGTGGTGTCCACCTACACACTGACCCGTCCTTGACGGATAAATCTGCGGATGGTGACAGATTTCGAGTACTTCGTACTCCCAAGTCTGACTTGGCGTCACCAATCGGTGGTGCTTGCGGTCCCCCCAGCCCCGATTGCAAAGCATTGGACAATGGGGGTGGCTGAGATCCTGTTAATCGTACCTCTTGACTCGCTGCGCACGGCCGCTGCCCACGGCCGCTTGAGTCTACAGATCGGGACAGAAGACCGTTTAAGTGATCTCTCGCCTGTAAACGATTATTAACCGAAGAATTCTCTCTCAGGCAGGAATTCTCTGCCACGGAAGAATTCTCTCTCACTGCAGTCACCTTTCTTATTGACGTATGATCGCTCACTGAGGGATGATCCAGCGCTGATGGGCTGTAGTTCCCCACAGGGCGGCTCATAACTCCACCCGGCGTTGGAAAGCTCAGCCGTGCTTGCCCTCCAGGTGTAGAGGCACTAACCAAAGTTAGCGGTGCTTGAGGTGCCAGCCGTCGCGGGGGAACCGACGCCTGAGGCGTTGGTCGTCCCAATTGATTGGGCCTATTCCTGATACTTAAATCCTTTCGGTCAGCTTCGTCATTGGTCACTTTCTTTCTGCTAAACAAACCCATAAAATAAAGTCCAATGAGAAAACTAAAATGTATATCCGATCTGTCAGTGGGTGACTGCGGTAGCGATTGTATCATCCAACATGGTCTCTTTGGTACCTTAATTGCGTGGCTATCTCAGGACCACAAGACAATCTATTTTCATGCCTATGAGACAAGACATACTTTTGCTAGCGCGTCGCACACGCGTGTGCTCAACCTACAATCATCAAAAACCTGGTCGAAAACATCGTCAAGACTTGATGGGAATGATGCCTGGGAAAATGCGGGACAAGCGACCACTAGTTCAGGACCACTTGATTCTGGACCCCCAAAATCAATGTCTCAACCGGCTGCCAGTGTCTGTAGTACTTCGACGGCTCTGAGATTTACCGAAGCTGCGAGGAGATTGCTGGGGAGCTTACCATCCCCGTGTAATTTAACTCAGCCAGGACGCGGTGCCGCTGAACCAGAATCAAGAGCCACCCGCCATATGGGTGTTGAGGGGGAGGAGTATGATTCTGCCCGAAGGAAGACGTCCCTGCAGGAGATCCGATCTGTTGGGAGGCGGGAAATGGGTACCAATAGGCTGGATAAGGATCCTGATGTATTGAGGCATATATGCCAGCAACCATACAAGCGCACGTTACCCTGGAGGGTAGAGCGAGTGTACTTGATTCGAGACGACTATGCCGCGGTTGTCCTTTTGGTTTCCAAGCACGGTATTTTCGGCATGGATATGAGAGGCAAGGCGCTATTGAATATTTCTGTGGAAGGTAGTGAGAGTTCAGCCGTTTATCACGAGCCAACCAGGAATGATGCAGCCGCTACAGGCCCTGCGCCCGCTACAGCCGCCAACCCATGGCTGATATCTTGGGACAGAAACATACTGTGGATACATGGGTATGGCCGTCTGCACATTCTTGGTCTTTCGACACAGGAGTATGTTTGTCTACCGGAACCGAACCGACCCCCCGAGTCTCTAAGGGTCTACTGGAATCCCCGCAATCTGTGTTTGCTGTATTGGGAGGAGAAGCAAAGTTGTCCTGTCCAAACAAGTCTGAGTATAGTGGAGTTGTCTAGCAGGGGTGTTATCTCCCGACGGGAGGTTACAGATGAGTTGTTAGATCTTAAGGACATTGAAGACCGACTGCCCGCGGGCCTCTCACCTCCTAAGGAAGTCTTTGTGATTCAATCTGTGTACGAGTCATCTGATATAATATCACGACCGGATGGCGAGGGGGTCGTTGGTCAGGTGCTGAGGGTGATCCAGGGCCAAGCTTACGGCCCGGCCCCTTTAGGCTTCATTGTTACAACCAGAAATGCTGATGGTATCATCACAAGTAGCGTCAATGGCGACCCGGAACTTACTAAGTTAGTGCTAGTGCCGTCACGTCTAACCAGATCCGGCGTTATATCCCCGCCGGATCCCACTAAGTGGACCAACGAAAAAACGAGATCTAGTGGAGACATGAGTCATCAGATACCGGACCATCAGATCCCGGACCATCAGATCCCGGGCCTAGAGATGTATGCTATAGCCAGGAGACTGATCGATACTGGTTTAACTGACAACGAAATTTCGTCAGAATTCTATTGGCTCAATAACTTGGATCCACCGGGGGGAAACAATAATAGATCGAGGACAGATGAGGTTTGGTGGAAGAAGAATGTGAACTGGAGTTCTGTGGATAGTTTTACTCGTTTATTTTATTTGCTGGCAGTTCTAGACAAATGGGGTTTGGCGTTGTCGCAGGAGGAGGAGAAGTCAACTGCCCCAGAAGCTGAATGTTTGGATGAAATAATGTTAGTGTTAGAGGAGCTGGCTTATCTTTACAATACGAGGCATCTTTCGGTTCCATCGGAGTTGATTGAGAACTTTTCATTACTGGTTTATAGAGAATTTCTTCCTACGGAGTTGAGTCGGCGAGTTTATTGTTATTTGTATTCGCGGTTCGATTACCTGCTTTTGAATCAGCATTGGAGCTTATCAGGAGTCAGTAACGGTGATGTGTTGGGAGCCCGGGAGCGGTCGACAAGTTGGTGGTTGCATGATCGGAATATAACGGAGTGTTACGAGGCTCTGAAGTCAGTGGCGAGCTCGATGTCGTGGTCGAGTGTAATACGGCTTGTGAACAAGGCCGCAGCCTACAAGTTCCTTCAGGTACCGGGGGGTGGCGTGGCCGGTCAGTCTTTGCGTTTCTCACAATTAATGAACATTCCGTGGGCAGAATTTACGGATGCGAACCAGATCGGATTCCCGTGGGGAAAGCACGGCCCCTGCAATCGGCTGGACCTGTTCCTGGATCTGTTATGCGGTTGCAAGAATGCCGCCGCAGCCTCCGTCGGCTCAGTAAGTCTGACGGTGGACCAGCTGCTCACACTCTACCGACTGCGGACGTTTCCGGAGGTGGGCGCTTTAACCAAGCTATTTGAATTCAGTCACAACACACGGTCCGAGATCTACGAGGGCAAGATCAACCACGCACTGAAACAGGAGAACATCTCCGGAGACGTCCTCACCTGCTGTCTCTGGGCCAAATTACGTCTTGCTTACTACCTTTCTGGCGCCCTTATCGGCTATGCCGTCGCAGGACGTACAAAAGAACTGGAACAACTCGTCCCTTCCGTTAAACACGTTCTGTACTATCTCAAACTCATACCCATCGGTCAATACCAGACCTTCCTCAGTGGACTCACGGAGAATGGTGCTTACATACTCGATGGAATCCTCGACCACTCCGACGAACTGGATTGGTACCATGACAACGTCGAAAACAAAAAAAGTCCTGTGGTCAACTACCTATGTATATCGCTACTGCTTGCCTACGCTATCACCGGACTCGCAGATCCCAACGACTTTGCAAAAATACTTTTCGGTACCTGCAACTCCAAGTCCTATGCCGAATGCCCCTGCAATCAGGTCGACCTGGGCGAAGATCTGGACTCACCTCCGCATTACATCTCCCTCGCTGGCAGACTCTCCCCCAGGACTGGAGACCGGGTCGAACAGGAAGCAGGCGGCTGCGCACGGCTTTCTGAAGCCGGCAAACGCTTCGACCTGAACAACCGAAATCTTGACGCTGTGCAACCGACCGGGAGCCACCTCTCTGCTGCAGAACATACCGACAACACGAGCACGCTAAGGGCCAATGGCATAGCCAGTGGTATGGTTAACTTACAGCGAGTTCTTTCGCCTCCTCGGCCACCACATTGTGACTCCAACGAGGATGGTCGAGCAGAGCCGCAGGGGACTCAGCCGCAGGGGACTCAGCCGCAGGGGGCTCGGCCGGAGCCTCAGCGGGTTAGCGCAGAACCTCAGGAGGACACGGCACACGTCGCAGGGCGAGGCAGGTGTAAGCGGCAGGCCGCTGGACGCTCGACGAGCGACGAAGGGTCGTTTTTGATGCAGCTGCACCGCAAATACGACTTGAGTACTTTGCGTTCCACGGTCTACTTGTGTGCGGCTCTGCATAGATCGACGGGTGCCAGCATGAGCGTTCTAATGTCGTACCGGCTACTGGAGGAGTTGAAGTACCTCATGCACGAGCCGCACAACAACGTTGATCTGGTCAACCTCGACTGTCACGACCTGAACACCGACCATATCTCTTGGTACAAGAAATTACACACCGAAGCCCTAAAGGCGACCAAGCGTCAGACCACCATTCTGGGAGCAGCCCTGGGCATTCACCTTGCTGCCTGCGAGCCGCCATTGACGACTCTGAGCAAACACATGCAGCCAAGCCGAAGCACATCGGACGGTCGTCTCTCGGATGGTCGTCTTTCTGAAAGTCGCTTTTGTGAAAGTGTTCTTTCGGAAAGTCGCGTTTGTGAAAGTCGTCTTTCGGACGGTCGGAGCGCGAGTTACGACGAGCTTTATTTGTTCAAGTGGGCGTTCTTCCAGCGGTATTGTGAGTTACACTTTTCAGATGGGACTGCTCCGGATTGGGAGGATAGTTCTCTCGGCAGCACGTTAACGATAGGCCAGGAGACGAACTTCCGGTTGCTGATGGAACGGAGTCAGTTGTTCATTTGGGGTGTCGGATTCCTGAATTGGGCCGCGTCGGATTGGAGGATTGCGGAAGTGACGCGTCCCTTGTTGTTCGACGACCAGTTGTTACTGCGTAACGCAGAGGCTGTGCTGCTGCGGTGTGTGACGTGGGGTCTGCTTAATTGGACCTTTATTAATGCGGACGACCTGAAGCAATTTGTTTACATCCCTCTGCTGGACATCACAGTGGACGGCCTGGAGGACCATCCTCTGATCCGAACCTCGCCGCTGTACGGTCTCTACCAGGAGAGGCTGGGTCTACGGAAGCGCAGATACCGACTGCGAAAGGAGTCGCCCAAGCCGGATTTACTGTCGCTGCAACACGCGGAATTGCTGCGAGAAGGATGCGAGATACTCCGGCAACGCATGACTGCCGTTGCGGAAAGTCTCCTAGCGGGGACCGGTGAACCCCCGATCGATGCAGGGCGCCTAGAGGAAACCCATACCTTGGAGGCCAGTGCCGATGACACCTGTTTGGGGGACGTGGGCATGTCTGAAGGGAGGTCTTCCGTCTGTCTCGTTGCTCCACCCGGCAATGAGGAGACCAGTCGCGAGGATGTCAGCAGCTATGTCACCGCCATGACCGGACACGACGAGGTGACCGCTATGGCCATGGACGAAACGAATATGGGAACTGCACAGGACAGCCAGGGATTTCCACCCGTTCCCTTCCTGAACGAAGCGTTGGCACCCGGGAAGGGCCCAGCTTTTCCTAGCGGCCAAAACCTGAACGAGCAGACGGCAGACGACCAGAAATCTAAGAACCAAACAGTAGGCGACCAGAAGCCGGGGAGCCAGGAACTGGGTGATCACCACCAAGATCTAGAGGATGAGGATTTGGACGACCAGGATCTGAATGAACGGGTTATTCGGGAGGGACTGGAGTTCCAACGAGAGCCACTGGAGAAGGAGGGTGTGTCGAGCCAGCAGTTACTGTCGTTGCACATGGCTCTGGTGGCCGCCACGTCTTTTTTGCTGGGCTTGAAGTTCACCGGAATGGACAACACGGTCGCTACGCAGTTCATCTTGGAGGCTGGTACTTGGCTGCATAGTGTTGCTTCGGAGTTAGTTTACGGCGTGTCGGATACGATGGTCTGGTTGGGGGAATTGAGTAGGACACGGCTCTGTGGGATTTCCGAGGCCGTCCATGACCACGCACTAAATGCAACGCTGGCAGGACTGGGACTAGTCGCAGCCGGTACAAAGGACTTGGTCGTCTTGAACGCCTTGGACTCATGGTGCGGAAACGTCTATGAAGACAGGTCGTTCGCTCTATGGTTCCGCGCAGGACGAACTAAAGCCCTCATACAGTCGGAAGCTCAACCTCGACAACCACAGACAGACAGACGAGCGAGGAATGAGGAGTCGGACTCCTCTCAATCAGACACAAGCAACCGTCCCGATGTAAACACTAACCTAGATGCCAACAATCTAGATGCCATTGACGTCGAGAACAAACCCATTGGTGACAAGACAAGGATTGACAGAAAACGCTTGGCACTGGACATCTTGGCTTCTCTGCCGATGGGTGGCCACCTTGGTGACAACCGAGACCACCTCCAGATTTTCGACATGTTCTTCGACATGGCCAGCGCTAAGAGCCATCCCATGAACCTCATCCGTGTGGAAGGACTCCAAGATGGCCGCCTCCTACTACGAAAGCAGGCGCCAGACGATGTGTATGTAATGGACCCCAGCGAGAATGTGCTTGCCCTAGCCGCTGTATCATCCATTCCGTCCCAGTCCCTCATCAACTGTTCCAACCGACGAGATAGTCTGCACGTGGACAAGGCTCAAGCCAATGTCACCTTTATACAACCTTCATAAGGTTTATTTATTAGCTAGCTAGATGACGAAAACCAGAAGGTACAAACAAATCAGCGAGACCACAACGGAATGGGGCCTTCTATGTCTCTATTGCCGTCACGGGTTGCGTGCTGCACGCACGGGCTGTCTGCCTTCCACATACGTGGGCAGCTACTTCCTACGTGTGTGGACACACTGGTGTATTTTTCCAGCACCAATATAGGCGTTCTAGACCCGTCTAACTCTGGGTTCCGAGGTTAGGCTGGTCAGTGGTCAGGCTCCTTCGCTGAGTTGCCGCAATAGAAACTCTTTATCGACCTCAACAACAAGCACTGCCACACGCTCCAGCACGGCTGAAAGAGCGTTCTCGGTCAACCGTATGTAATCCCACTTAGCCGTCAGGTCTGCATTGTGGACAACGGATGTAAGCAGTCGATGGGCGTTGCTTAAAGTATCCAGCAGGTCTTGTGCTTCTTCGCGAGTGGTCAGGACATTCTCAGGCATCACCTCCGGTTGCAAAATGAGTTCTCGCAGTATGGCTGTGAATCTGTACAATTGAACTCCCGAGAATAAACCAAGCCTAACACACGCCATGGACACAAATTCCATGTTACTAGACGTACTTGATTTGATACTAACACAGACAGCACCATTTGAGGAGATCGGGAAGGAGGGGAGGGTGTCAGGGGAGGGGGGGGGGGTGAGATTACCTGTACAGCTGGTTTGATAAGCTTCGCGCTAAGGGCAGAGAGTGACGCGAGGCAAAATTGGCCAGCACGGTTCCTTTCGTTAGACACGTCGTTATGGGGGACATTTGGGCCAAGAGAATTTGGAGAACAAGATAACCAAACATGTTTTGGTAAGTCACTAGCCAGCCCGGCTCTGCCGAGTCGGCTAGAAGTCGATATGACCGATCGACTTTAGCAATAACTCGAATTTGCCCGTTTTCATCCGTGGCCGCCAGGTGCCTGCAAAACCGGACGACGCCAACGAGACGCCGCATAAGGTCGATGTCATCATCCCCCACTTGAACGCAGGATGTAGCAGTGGGGCATTCTGCGCAGATATTCGCATCTCCCGTCACGAGAGCGTCGATTTCGGCGACCGCCAGCCGCGCCTGGCCCACCAACCACTTAGCAACCACCGGGCGACATAAAGGGTCCACGGTTTCCAGCCACGGTCGAGCTAAAGGCTCTTGGTCAATATCTAAGCGCGCTCGAACTAAGTTGCACACACGTGTGCGAAGAGGAAATTCCGCAGCCGGAGGTGAACCAGGTGGCGCTAAAGTCTTATGAGATAGGCAGCAGGCCAATAATTCTGCGGCTTGAAGTGACTGCCTCACAAACGGTTCAATTGTATGTTTCATCTCGTCCACGCTGATACTGTTTCCAGAGGAGCAGTAGGCGAGAACATCTTCCTCCGCAATTGACCGCAAGGCCTCCAGAACTTCACTCTTGACCGGCGAGAATAGATATCGTTTGGACAAACAAACTGATAGAGAGCGCAGTCCAAGCATTATTTCAACTGGATGAGGGAGCCAAGGATATTTCTGGAATGTGGCGCCGCCTTGAATAGCATGGATGCATGCAAGCAGCATGTCTAGAAGTCGTTGCCTGGGAGTGACCTGCGGCGCGAGAGAGAACTCTGTAATCACACTGACGGACGGCGGGACGAAGCGGACCGGAAAGGCGGAAGGATGCTTGCAGGACGGCGTCGCTTCAATCACGAAGGGAGTCTTGTCCGCCCACAAAGAGTCCGAGTCTGTTTGGGAGGTTTGGAGCGCGCTACTGACGGTGGCAAAGGTCTCGCAGGTATCGAGGTGCGAAGGCGCGTCGATGTCAACAAGTCTTGCAGCATGAAGCCCATAGGGGACCATCGTTTCCAGCAAGACCTGTTCGAAGAGCCAAATGTCGGTGCCATAGCTGGGACGGAACGGCGCAACGAGGGTTCTCGTGTCCTGCAGACCCGTCTCCTTAGCCCCGGATCCATTTCGACCCCGGACATGTCTACGAGTCTTGGGCAGTACGAGGAGGTCCGCGATGAGGTAGCTGAGAGTGATGGCGTCGCCTTCACTCTGACAGAGCACTTTGCTGAAGTCTTCAGGCTCCATGGCGGCAAGGGCACAAATGATGGGTACGATGAAACGGCTGGTGACAGGGCTTTCGAGATGGAGCGCCGCCCATCGAATGAAGTCGACGATGAGTGGGTGTCGATTGGGTCGGCAGTCGGCGCGGTTCTTCGTCGCGGGCCGTCCGTTGGTGTTAAGCGTTGCGTTGCCCGGACCGGGTCCTGGCGCCGTGATGCTCACGTCGGGGACGTACTCGGGTTTGCTGGTCCACAAAAACTCGCGTTCGTTGCGGCAGAGCTTTTTGCTCCAGCCGGAGCCGACGGGACAGAGGTAGAGCAGCGAGTCTCGACCGGCGCCGGCCATCCAGAGGCCCCACGGTGAGGCATCATCGCCGACGAAGGCCTTGGGCAATGCGAGGATAGCGCCTTCCCGCGTGACGCAGGCGTAGACGGCTCGGATCCCAATTTCCACGAGTGCTGAGGCGAGATTGTTCTTGGTCGGCGCGGCGTAGCTCCCGGACTCGTCGAACGCGCGGTGCAGACAGACGACGAGTGCCTTTTGCCAGAGCGAGTTCTCGCTACTCACGTTGCTCGCCAGGAACACGGCGCCGGGTGCGGGCTTGCCGATCCTCGGCGGCGGACTGCCTGCGCTCTTAGGTGGAATGCTGCCCACGCAGGTGCCCATTACGTCCAGCAACAGTGCGGCCAGCTTCCAAAGGTGTGTGTGCACGGGCGTCCGTCGGTCCTGGAAAGCGAGGATTAAGTCCACTAGGAATTGCGACTCAAAGAACTGTAGATACAGTAGCGTGTCTGCTGCGTACACGTTCGCTTGGTGGCCCTTGAGCGACGTGAAGGCCTTGACGACAGCGAGCATGAGCAGGTAGCGCCACTCGCGCAAGTCTGCGCGCAGCCGGCTGGGTGTCTCCTTGCCGTTGCTCAGGTAGTGCTCAAACAACACTACGGGCACGCTCGACTCGAGCGGCGGGCCGCCGCGGTCGAGAGCCAGGCGTCGGTCGGCGGTGGCTGTTGCGGCGGCGTCTTCGGAGAGTGTGTCTAGGAGGCCGGCGAACTTTTGGCTGCTCCAGAGGAGCGCCTTGACGTTGCAGAGGCGGTCGCCGAGTGCGCGGAGAGTGCTCGTTTCATCTACGCCGGAAGCGATGCACCGTTCGTTGAAGATGCCTAGGGCACCGACGACGCAGGCTACGACGCCCTGGATCCACTCGCGGCGTTCTTCGAAGTCGAAGCGTTCAATTAGGCCGTGGAAGTCGACGGCGAGGATGGCTAGGGCGGCGTCTACGACTTCGGCGCGGAATTCGGCGAAGGCGCCTACGGAGGAGGCGCGGAAGGCGAAGGCCCAGGAGGCTAGGACGGAGCGCCAGC
>NW_011645787.1:91441-110902 GCF_000223845.1 Gregarina niphandrodes | reverse complement strand
CGGCGGTCGTGGGGCTGGCCTTGCGCGCCTGAGCGAGTTGCCTGACGGGTTCCCAGAGGGCAGCGAACTGCGCGCTGTAAGATGTCTTGAGTGTGTTCCGCACGGCCGCGTCACCGGTAGCAAAGAGCGTGACGTAGAGGTGTCCGAGGCAAAAGACGAGCGACTGTAGTTCGTCGAATGGACTAGCGCCCGTGATGGCGACGAGTTGTGCGTGGTCGGCCGTCGGTTTAAGGAGGCGCTCGCACATCGGGAAGACCTGAGGCGCTACAGCGGGACAGCGGCGCAACAGCGAATCCAGCCAGAGCGCGGCGCTGGCCACCAACTCCTTTTCTTCGAACCAACTCGGCGTCGGACCCTTTGTAGCCGGCTCACGCTCTAGAGGCGCCAACAATCCGCCGCTCTGCTCGGGGGGAAACAACTGGTCCAGCTGCTGTTGCACGGCAAAGATGAGGCGCAGCAGACTTTGATGTGTGAGCGTCGAGGCCGCGTGGCAAGCCACCGTGGCGTACCGGAGAAACATGAACGCGATGTGGCTTTCCGCCGCCTTGGGCAGTCGATGGAACCAGCGACAGATTTGCCCGTCGACAGAGTCGCTGCTCAACAGCGATGCCACGGTCGCACCCGGCGCGTGCAACTGTGCCACGTCCTCTGCGCCGCCGCGAAGGCACTCCGGCTGCTCCGAGGGCGTCGCGGGAGTCGTCGTCCACGACGCGCCATTGCTGTGGATCCGTAGTGCCGTGCCGTCCGTCGCCGCCATGACCACCAACGTCACGAACGGACCTGCCTCGAACAACTCCGTCACCGGCACCACCGGCTGGCTGTCTGCACCTGCGCCCGTCCCGCCAAAGCCGTCAGATCCTGCCAAGGAGGATAGCCCAGCCGGCGCCTGGGTTAGCCCAGGCTGCGCCTGGCCAGTCTGGGCCAAGCCAGTCTGGCCGAGACCAGTCTGGCCCAGGCCGGCTTGAGTTAAGCCGGTTTGGCCCAAGCGGCTGGGAAGTCCGTAAATGGAGCCGGGTGCGACGCTACCGACTGCGTTGGTAACAAGTGGTGTGGTGCGGCATTCAATGAGGGTCTCGTAGCTGGCGCTCTCGACCATGAGGTCATATTCGCGGATATGAGGTCCGACTAGCTGCATGTCCGCACTGAAGGACATGGGGCTGATGGTGAAGAGGTGCGGTGCAAGCGAGATGAGAGCGTATAGGTTGTCTTTAGTCTGAAGTGCGACGGCGGTGGTCATGGAAGCCAGTAGGCCGAGGTTTGCGCTCAGTAAGGATTTGCGGTGAGCTGCAGTGATTTGGAAGAACTCGGGCGGGAGCGTGAGGTGAATGAGTTGCGGTAGCACGTTCCCGGGGGGTATTTGGACGGAGCGGAGTTGTAGGCCGAGTTGCACCAGCAGCGACTCGGATGTGTTCAAGGCGCTGTTAACAGTGGCCTGTATCTTGGACTCGTCCTTGAAGTATGAGAAGCAGCACATGATACGTTGCACGACTACCTTGAAGCAGCCTTTGGCCTCCAGTATATTTAGCAAGTTAAGGACCTCTTTTCTCGTTTGCGGACACATGGGTCTGGGATCTGTTCCGGCCACATGTTCTCGCGGGTCGATGTGCAATGTGTTGTCTGTCGTGTCAGCGGGGTCAGGTTTGATTGTGGTGTCAGCGTCGGAACAGCTGCTGCTATCGCCAGTCAGTTGGCCTCCGTTGATTAAGTCTTCCTCACTTACAACGTCTCTTTCCAAGGCGTTGTAGCCGACAATCTTGTTTCCCAGTTCGAATAATTTCATCAACGTGTCTACATAGTGCAGCTGGTCTTCGATCCAGAGTTCAAGACAGGCTTCCATAAGCTTCACGGGTAGTCGGCCTTCGCCTTGCTGATTCAGTGGGGTGGATAGCACGGTGGACAAGTTGTGGGTGACAGCCTGTCGAACCATCCCTGACAAGTCCTTCTGGTCAACACATCGCAGAAAGATTTCTGTGGCTACTCCCACTTCGACTGAAAGTACTGCCGCCAAAGCAATGACCAGCCCATATATTGTGCCGTTGGCAACGCCGGCAATACGTGCAGCAGTGTCGTCCGGATACGGAGAGTGCCCCAGCAACTTTGTGCCCAAACCCGGATTCAGTTTCCGGATCTCCTCGGAAATTGACTCCGGCGAATACGACTGAATCGTAGAATGCGAATTACGAGCTGCACGGACATCACATTACAGGGGCATATTAGAGGGGCATATTAGAGGGGTCAGGTGGAACAGGTCTACATTAGAGGGGTCAGGTGGAACAGGTCTACCGGCACATAGGTAAGATGAAACACACGGGTGATACGGAGGGGGAATGAATGCTGGATTTACCATTGACCAAAAAGCTATCAAGTTCACCCAGTATTTCCTTTGCTTCAGGAGACCACTCCTGTTTCACTAAACAAACGTCTCCACACAACCGCTGCTCCAGTACCCGGAGACATTGCTTTATTGCCATCCGCCGTATTTAATATTTCCTATGACTCTGGACCATAACTCTGGACCATAACTCTGGACAATGACTTTGGACCATAACTCTGGACAATGACTCTGGACAGTGACTCTGGGCATCTAAAATAGGAAGCGTCCCCCTCGCTCAGTCCCTCTTTAATTAGCGTTTGTTTCGACCGTTGGTGTGGTTCCGATTTGAACAGCCCGCTCCGGTATGCTAAAATTGATATAGTCCGATGGGATCGTATGGGTCCACGAACGTTGGCATGAAGAGTGCTAACAATCAGCGACGCTTTCGTGTCTGGTTATCGAAACGGGTGTTTTTGGACGTCGCCTTCGCTTGCTGGTCGGCTCGCCGTGAGTTAGGTAGGATTTTCTTTTGGCAAAAATCGGGGGGAGCAAGAATGAGTTTGCGGGCGGATGTTTCGTTTGTTAAGGAGCACGCTCAAGTCTGTAGTGTGATGTTCTCAGATGTATGGAGGGCTGCGGGTAGCAGGATTATGATGTACCTGCCTATAAAAAAAGTACTAGTTATACGGTTATTGAGTCGGTGGTTATTGGAGCAGTTCGATAATGATGAGATGATCTGGCGTCAGATGATGGACCGGATGTATTTGTTAGATGCTTACGATGTGGCGACCAGGTGCTCATTGTCAAGCGAGATAGGTGAAAGACGTTTGCGTTTCCTGAAATTGTGGACGCAAGATCAACTTCGATGGAAGCGGACAGATTATTTGAAGCACATGTGTCATTCCTTTCATCGCAACTCGACATTCTCCGCTATACCCGGCAAGCGTTCGATGCGTTATTCCCGAATTGTGGATGCGGAAGGCAACCTGGGCGGTGGTGGACCAGGGCAGAGAAGACTTGCGGTAGAGTACTCGTATGGGTTGATACCACGAGAAGGACCCCTAAGTCTTGGTAATCCTCGGTGTGTTGATGCTGTAGATACCGACGGCCAGGTTCAGAGGATCGATCTGCTTGCAAGACAGTCTTTGTTACAACAAGGTGTGGTCGGAGGCAAGCTGAGTGTGCCGAATGGTTACCGTACTTTCTATCCCTTGTCCGGAAGTTGCTATGCATTCGTCTGGGCTAGCAAGGACTATTTAATAGTTAGTTTGCACGATGGTACCTTTGCGTACTTGGACCACATCAAACTTCCAATTGACACTGCGATTTCTTGCATGACTGCCAACGACCTGCCGGAGAACTCCGACGTCGAATTCGGGAGCTCCCTGCAACGGGTAAATAAATTAGGAAGCGCAACTTCGTCCGACTCCCTCTGCCAATCAGTCAAAGAACCACCAGTCCAGCGAATGGAGCCACCAGTCCAGCGAATGGAACCACCAGTCCAGCGACAGAGAAGTATGGACAGCAACTGCGAGACTCCGACCCTGCCCACCACCTATGTATTTGGTATGGCCGATGGACGTGTATTTATAACTACCAGGAAGCTTACTCAAGCTCTGATAATGCTGCCATTGCTGCAATCTCCGGTCAGCGCTCTGCAGGTTAGTGACGATGGCAAGACTATCGTGGTGAGCTGGCGACGGAACTCGCTCCTGGAGGTGTGGCGTCATTGTGCTTCAGTGGACAGAAGGCTGCCGAAGGTCTGGCGATGCGTCTGTAGGGTGTCTCTAATTCAGTCTAGCTTCGAAGCTAACGTAGTGGAGTGCGCACTTTATCCAACCAGCTGTCAGCCGACCAGCTGTCAGCCGACCAGCTGTCGTCCGCCTGGCAATCAACCATTCGGCACTAGCTATCCGAGCAGTGAGGGGAAGACCAACCGTAGCTGGCATAGCACCGGAGGTTACTTGGCCGCCCCTCAGTCATCGGATATTCTGGGAGAACTGGTTGTTGGTGTAGCTAATGGTGTGTGTGCGCTACCTTTGTTGTCGGAAGCGGCGGAGTTGCCGAATGGTAGGATGAGGTTCCCGGGGAACGTGATGCTACAATGTAATGTGGAGTACGCCCTGGATAACGAAGGTTGCCACGTGACATGGTTTCCCAAGGTGGGTGGCTACTCACACTGCGGCTTACCAAAGACCGGTGGTGACTCACAGGAAACTGGGGAGCTTTTTCCGTCGTCAATTTTGGAGTTGTTAGATACCGATGTCGAAGAGTATGCGCACATTCAAGTAGACCCGAGCACAGCGGGTCTCCCTGATGACGTGAGGCTTGCTGTGAGCAGGCTCCGAAGCTCGAGCCGAAAACCCGGACGGATCGAGGAGGTGCACAAGGCCTTCTGTATTTACAAAGGACGGAGACCAACTTTCACTTTTTTTTGGAAGGGCTGCTGGGTGTTCTGCCAACGACACATGGCCAAGCTGCAGACCTTTGACTTCGCCTCAGCCAGCAACAAACTGGTTACCAACTTACTGGGTCATGCACACGTTATCTATCAGGCGGCTTTCGACAACGAATCCAATCGTCTACTTACTGTTGATCGCGATGAAAACTGCGTTCTCTGGGACCTCGTTCGCTGTCGGAAGATCGCAGGATGGAACTTACTTACCGAACCAACTGAAGGGGAAGAGGACTTCGCCACGGATCCGCCCGGCTCAGAGCCGCAAACATGCCCGAACACGCCTCCATCATTCGACCCAGCTAGCGCGCTTGAAGTGCCGAACGGCAACCAAGACGACACCAGCAGCAGCGACCTGGACCCGGACAAGGTCTGGGAGGGGGGCGAACCAGTGCATGGGAACGGTCCGCATGAGAGCATCACCTTAGTTAATGGCTTTGTCCACGGCTCTGACAGGTCGGGCACTGGACATGAAAGACACCGTTCAGACAGCGGTTCTGCCCCAGCGGTCAGCCTTTCAGCCAGCAATGTTCCCGCCAGTAACGCTTCAGCAAGCAACGCTTCAGCAAGCAACGCTTCAGCAAGCAACGCTTCAGTTGCAGAGGGTCTGATTGGGGAGAGCTTGGCTGGGGAGGACTTGCAGCTAAGTGGTCTCAAGCAAGATGGTCTCCTGTTAGAGGAACCAGAAGACTATCCCGCTCTGGCTGGGAGCCAGCCATCCTTGTCAGAGTTCTCTACGCAACATGCACCCAAGATTCGTTCTCGCTGGGGACGAAATAATACCGCCGCTCTGAGGAAGCGGCCGGAGGATGAAGACCTACCTTCCCCGACGCCCTCGTATAACGTCCATGCCGAGTACGATCGAGCAAGTCAACACAAAGGGGTGCCACCTCTTTTCTACGAGATAGCTGCCTCACTGGGAGTAACTGTAGAAGAAGTAGTTGCAAACCACGAAAGGCAAGTACTCTGGGAATCCCAACACCAAACGACGCTTCCGACGGCTAGCCGCGCAACGGACGAGGGCCCCGAGCCTCTCTCTGACCCCAAGCCAACCGAATTGAAAGCGCACCCCGCGATCAACGAGGATGCTACTACGGCCGAAGCGAAGGCTACGACGGAGAACGATCCCTCCTCACTGGAGAGCGATCCCCCGCTGGAGAGGGGACACCCCCCTCAGGAGAGCAAACACCCTCAGGAGGCCTTGAAATCGGCTTGTCGGAGATTTGTTAGTGAGAGACCCAAAACCGAATTATCTATTAAACGACCTGTTGCTGCCCCCCCGCCCAGGACATCGCGTCGATTGATTTCGGCTTTGGCTCGCGACATCGCAGACCGACACCAAAAACAATTGGAGCAAAAGGTTATCGCCAAAACACGGTTGCCGCAAATGCGGCTACCTAGACCACGCCATGCACTTTCGCAAGTGATCCTGGCACATGACAGCTTAGTTCTGTGGTTCAGGGATTTGCAAAAGCTCGATGTTTGGACCTTTCGTTGACTAGTTTTCACAGCCAAACAGCTAACCATTCACACTCAATATCATCCGCAGTCCTTGCGAGATGGATGATATTGAGTGCGAATGGCATCAGCTGTCTCAAACTGTTCGGAAGGTGTTGGCTCGTAAGACCATGAAGCAAGCGCCAGCGACCAAATTGGTTTCTAAAGAGCCAGCGAATTTATGTGCACACACGTGTGCTCTAATGTGTTTGTGCGCGCGTTATTTGGAGACATACCTTCCAGGCTCAAAGACGTCTTGAGGATTGTCATGGTACCCATGTTCGACGGGTTGGGGATCCAGAGAACGTCTCCAGCGGAAGTAACGATTTCTTCAGGGCCAAACTTGATGACGCCGCTAAAGGTCGCGATAAGAATTGGATTTCCAAGGGAATTAATAGGAGAAAGGAACTGGCAGTGCTCTTCAGAACTGGTTACAACTAATTCCATCAAGTCCACGGGTGGTAAATGTGGTCCGCCGACGCTGAACCCGGTTTTGCCTGCTCCCGCTAGCTGACTCCAAGCTGCGTCGAAGAGTTGTTGTAAAATTACGTGGATGGACCTTGAGATGAAGTATTGGCAGGTGCTGGAGCTGACAAGCTGCTGCTGGCAGGCGTTCAATTGTTTTTCGCGAATGTAGGTAAGGAGTGCCGGTGTACTTATTCCAGTATTACCCTGTTTACGAATGTTGCTCCCCTCAGTACTCAGGTCTTTAGATATTTGGCTTTGTTCAACGGAAGTGACCGCTGCTGCTAAGGCTAGTTTGAGATCCGCCGGTTCGAGGCCATTTCGTATCTTAACGATGTCGTATCTGAGGTGTTCCCTGTAGCCTCGACTCAGGGTTATAGAGTCCAGGAATACTTTGGGAATTTCTGCCAGCAATATTTCTCGAACTCCTTCGTACTGAGATTTCGTATGGAGAACCAATGCCGCTTGGCCGTCGTCTTCTCCCTCCAGTTGTGCATCGAGTGCCTTACGATCTACTAGCTTGTCATCTTCGATAGTTCGGTAGACTTTCGGGTACGTTGTAGACGTCCTGTTTCGGTAATACACTTGCGGTCGGTGCAGCTTCCAGAATTTATGTTGGCCTGGCATGGCGATTGGTGTGATGAGCCTACGAGGGTTTTTGAGAACGAACATGTACGGGGAATCGTTCTGTTCTAGTACCCAGTTAAATCGCAGTTTATCTTCATCATTCTCTATGACGTCAATCAAGTCCGCATGACCGACTAGACAGCGTGTGGGATAGCTCGGAGGGAAGTTCATCCAGCTCATGGCACCGGCACATGAGTTCCTGTCATGACACTCATCACAGTGGCTGCCGCCATACAGTGTCCTGTAATAGCCCTCAATCTGTTGGATAACGTCGTCGGAGATTTCTTGAGTCCCTGCATGGATCCAAATTCGTCCTCGATAATTGGTATTCCATACTCGCCCTTCCAGACGCTTAAACCCGTAAACGATCAAAGACGCCCACGGCTGATGTAAGGTCAAACAGATCCCTTCGTCCGTTTCTTCCGCAAAAGCCGGGGTTACGAATTCTGTGTCTTCTTCCAACACCCGACACATCACCGGTGCCAGAACTGGACCCACCCCGTCGTTACCTTCCAGGTCAGATGCACCATCTACAAGATCATCGTCTTGAAGATTGGTGGCATACTTGCGGTCCTTGATTCCAATCTGAGTTTTACTTAGTACCTGTACTGAATCATTTTGATTATTTATTACATCCGCCACCAGCTCTTCTGCTTCAGAGTCCCTGACGGGCACACTTCTTGACTGACCATTATCTTTCGACTGACCATTATCTTTCGACTGACCATTATCTTTCGACTGACCCACTTTCGACTGAACGGGCGAGCCTATTAAAGCGGTAAGAGCGCCGGATTTATCCGAGGACGACGGGAAGGATATGTCTTGGAGTCTTCCTGGTTCTTCGTTCAAGAATCTTTCCAGCACCGTGGTTTGCGCGTCTACAAATGCTTGTTGGGCATTGGTCATGGTCAGCTTCATGTTTTGTAGATCGATATTTAGCTCACCAAGAAGTTTGTTGGGATCTTTGGAAAAACTTTCTTCTTCTTCATCTTGCTTTGTTGCAAATGCCCGTTCCTGAGCGGTAGCCCATGGGTTGTATCTTTCCGAGTAAAAATCGGTTTCCATATCATACACACGTGTGCGCTTAACACTTTCCATATCGAACTGTAAGAGCCGATCACGCAGTTCACACGCTTCCTCATACCCGTCCAATTCCTTATATCGATTCATCTCTGCCTTATCCTCCTTCAGATTTCCTCCAAATCCGCACTCTGGACAGATCCTGTCGTCTTCTTGTGTACATATGATACGACCACACTTTATACAATTTCGTACAAACTCATGGTCAAGTGCCATACAACCGCAATACTTCAAAGCCAACAACATGCCGTTCTTCTTACTCAATGGAGCAATGTATTTGGATACTGGCGCGGTGACCATCGCGTCTCTCAACAAACTTTCGTCCACGACATCTGCCGGGGTCGCGTGGAAGAACGGGTCGCGTGGAAGAACGGGTCGCGTGGAAGAACGGGTCGCGTGGAAGAACGGGTCGCGTGGAAGAACGGGTCGCATGGAAGAACGGGTCGCATGGAAGAACAGTGCAGGAGGGAGGAGGGATGCAACATGGCAAGGAGGGGGGCAGTAAGGAACGAGAGGAGACTAACTGTAAACATCTTCGTGATTTTCTATCTTGGTCTCCACCAGAGTGACACGGGCGACCGGCGTGGGCGGTGCTTCGGGAACTTTGGTCTTCATTTTTGCCGTTTGGACTCCTCCACCGGGCTCCAATGCGCGCCGCCGTTCCTGGAGTTCCTTTACAAAATCGCAGCTCATGACGTACGCCTCCGGCTTCTCACTAAAGTCCGCTAGATGTCTACATATGGCTTCGTTACCTTCCAGACTGAGGATAAATTCTACTTCGTCATCGGTCACTGGGACTCCGAGAATCTACGGCAACACTTGGTTCATACCTGTTCCGCACGCACTAAAGCGGACGGATGCCGGGTAGGACGGGGCCGGGTAGGACGGGGCCGGATAGGACGGGGCCGGATAGGACGGGGCCGGGTAGGACGGGGCCGAAGAGGACGGGGCCGGGTAGGACGGGGCCGAAAAGGACGGGGCCGGGTAGGACGGGTGCGCAATAAAGAATAAAGAAAAGTACTGCAAGCTCTTGGGCGGGTGGTTGGTTACCTTTGCTATATACCCTTTTGACCATTCAATAATTTGTGGTGTTAACATGGTGAAGGTTCGGCGGCAAAAATTATCGTTGTATGCGGCACCACAGCAGGGGGGGGGGGGTCTTGGCACTGGCGGCGCTCAAGCACAGGAGGGTTAGAGTGTGGACACACTTGTGGACACACTTGTGGACATCGGCGTGTTGTAGACGGGCGTTGGGAGTGTTGGTATTGTGTATTCAAGCGTGGTTGTACGTGGTCCTGATACCTAGCAGCCTGTTGCTCTCTCCCATACTTGGACATCTGTTATCGGCGGTGGTGATTTCCTTAATTATCGGAGTCCTGGTTACTGGACCGAAAAAGGCTTTGGACTTTTCCACAACAGTTTGGCTTCTGCATTTAGCACTATCCTACTGTCTGCGACCTTTCTCCAACTTCCAAACGAGTCCTTTCCTCTTGTCATTCAACTTACAAAATGTCCTCCTCACAATCCTGTGTGCGGTGGTCACCATTCTCTTTTCCACCATCCTGTGCAAAAGGAAGGAGATACGCAGCATATCATTTGACCCGATTCCAACCGTCCAAATCGAAGCTGTATGACTCGACGCAGAGGGGTCAACACTCTGCGTTGAGAGTGTTGACTCAACCACTCTCAACGCAGAGGAGTCATTTATGCAACTTAGTTGTTAGACGTAGCGTTCGTTGATAAGCCAAGACCCACTAATGCAAGACCCAGTAATGCAAGACCCAGTAATGCAAGACCTAGTAAGTTAAGGCCCGGAATTCATCACGGCTTGAAGACATTCCTGAAGGCCAACAGGGCCACTGAAACTATGGCTGCGCACGGTCATCGGTGCCGCAGCATTACATGACAAAATCGCTTCCGGATGTCCCTCTAATACAATCTCACCAGGCTCCTCCGACCCTGCCGGTATCAGCAAACGGTTGATAGGCGACAAAATTTTTGTTGCCTTGGTCTCCAAGCTGTACGTTATCAAGCCGTGAATTATCGATAGATTCGGGTGGGTTATATCTTCCAAATCAATACTCATCAAATTAGCCCCATCTGAAATGAATGTGAACACAATGTTGCTACCACGGAAGGTGAATGACTCACATTTTGCTGCTAGCTGCCGCAGACAGAGAATCAGCTTTTCGTCTATGGCTTTTTGGATAACCACGTTAATTGGCAGACCTATAGTTCCAACTTTGTCGTAATGTTCATTCCACTCCATTAGCCATTCTTGTTTGCAATTCTTGATTTTGATAGATAAGGAGTTATTCTGGTCCATGATTTCGACTATGAGATCACGGATCGCGGATAGCCATGACTTACACTCCACATAGCATTCGATAGGCTGCAAAAGGATAGTGTGTGAGAGACAGTGTGGAGAGGCGTACGCTATCGCCGTTTAAGCAAATGACAAAGGAACTAGTAGCTGGGTCTCCGCCTTGATTCGTCCATTGATTAAGCATCAGCGGCTTCCCGAAAGTGATCAGGTTCTGTATGCGACAGAAAGTGCGCAGGTAGTGCTCCATATCACCCACACGTACACTTGCTAGTCCCGCTATTGTGCTCTCATCCAAAAGGGGCCGTGCCATCTCCTGGTTCGACACATCCAGCAACCTGGCTGCGATATTGCCAGCTTCAGTACCGCAAATCATACAAAGACCGGTTTTGGTATTCTGAGTGTATTCCACCAGACGAAGTCTTCGTTTTTCGGCCCGACTTGACAACGGGGCAGCAGCCCCCAAACTATGCCGGGTGATCGAAGCACCACCCCTACCACTACCCCCAGAAGCCATGGGACCACCTCCAGAAGTCACGGGACCACCTCCAGTAGTCAAGGGACCACTTCCAGTAGTCAAGGGACCACCTCCACTAGTCAAGGGACCACTTCCAGTAGTCAAGGGACCACTTCCAGTAGTCAAGGGACCACTTCCAGCAGTCAAGGGACCACTTCCAGCAGTCAAGGGACCACTTCCAGCAGTCAAGGGACCACTTCCAGTGCCCACGGGAACATCCGGTCCACCGTTGGTGGCCGGCGGTCCACCGTCGGTGTTGGAAATCCCGTTTGAAATGGACTTGGAAGGCGCAGGAGTCTTCGAAACCGCAGGAGACTTGGGGGATGCAGAAGCCTTGGAGGCAACTGGAGACTTGGAGACCGCTGGAGCCTTGGAGGCTACTGGAGACTTGGAGACCGCTGGAGCTTTGGAGGCTACTGGAGCTTTGGAGGCGACTGGAGCTTTGGAGACAGTTGGAGCCGTGAAAATGACTGGAGACGGGGAGACGAGTGCGGCCTTTGAGACAACCGGAGTCGGCCTGGAAATCACCGGGGAGGCTACGGGGATCCTTTCCATAGATTTAGTCGGGCTTTGGGATCTCATTACCTTTTGATGTCCTGGTGAGAAGCCAATACCGGGGGGACTGCCTCCAGATCGTGAACTGGAGGATCTAGGTGGTTCTTGATCTGCTGCTTGGAAACCTTGTGAACTCGTGGAACGTTTGGTAACGATCCGGGTGGTGTGTGATCCATGGTGCAAGGCCTGGTCTGCTGCATCGGTTGGAGGTTTATCATCATCATCATGGGTCGATTGGTTTGTATTGTTTTCACGCATTTTTTCGAATGGTAAATCGATGTAAGAAAAATCTTTAAGCCTTAAAAATGGTAATGACCTCAAGAAGCAGGCAAGAGAGTCCAGCACAAATGCGGCGGACATACCTGGACATACAGAACAACAAACACGGTTCTGGAAAGGCCACACCCCGTTGGCAATTTTGCGTGCAATAATCACGACTTTAGACCTGCACTACGACAGGTAACGAAATGGCCTTAATCTAATTCGACCAGAAGTCGACGTAATTGACAGAAATTGATGTGGTGCTTATGTCGTAAAGGATTGTAGGAATCATTCATAATATTAAGGCGGCAAACCATCAGTAAGCAAACCAATTTATGGTAACGACCGTAAGATCAATCTCCACTAGATACGATCAGAGGAGATAGGACCGGAGGAGATAGGACCGGAGGAGATAGGATCAAAGGAGATAGGATAGGTTTCATGGGGTCGAACTTGGGTTGAAGGTCGTCAGACTTGAGTTTAAGATATAGTATTATTGTTGATACATTATTTCTTTCTTGTAAAGAAGGGTAAAAGTCGCCTTAGCAATATATGCGCTGCACCGCTGAAATACATATATGCGGATGGAGTGAATCCAACCGCTGTCGGGTCCCCGTCAAATCAGACTAACGCAACGCCGGAATCTAGTACATCCCCGAAGCCCATCGGAATTCGTCCACACGCGGAATGACAGAAATTCTCGGGGTTGAGAACCTAGGGCCTAAGCGACGGTGAACCACTTGCTCAACCCGCTGCCCCCATTCCTTGCTACTGGACATCCACCTATGCATCTTCCGACGGAGCACGTAAACGGCGTCGTCATGGTCCTCCTCCGACGCTGATGAAATAGAGTCTACCCTAATACGGGTAGCCTCCCCCTCGAGCTCTTGAAACTCGATGTCGCCTGCTGCGAGATCACAGAACTAAGAGAAACCATCAGTACAAGGTAACACGTTACAAGGTAACAGGTTACAAGGTAACACGTTACAAGGTATTTTGAATGAAGGGTCCCAAATGAAGGGTCCAAATGAAGGGTCCAAATGAAGGGTAGGAATCCCTAATAGCCATATGTTGAATGCTTAGCATTCCAATGCCCTGAAGTTAGCAGATACTTACTCTCATGCTGGTAAGTTGAAAGTCTTATCGATGTTAAAAATTTCGGAATGGAGGAATTTACGGGGCCCGGGCCTTCACACCGTTTCAGGTCAGGAAATTCACGAACCCGCCGTCAAGACTCAATTGATTACGGTCCTTCTAAAAGACCCCGCCACAGTGCCCCTTGTTCTGTTCCCTTTTTAATTCGAGTACTATTTGTAAATGAGGATGTTGATGAGTATCAGATCTATGGATGGACGTCTAGTACCGTGCGGGAGATATTAAATCAACTAAAACTCAACATCCCTTCTCTACGTTATGGATCCCTTAACCTACAGTTCATTAAAAAATCAGCCTCAGGTAACCTTCCCCTCAGGTAACCTTCCCCTCAGGTAACCAAGATTAAGACGTTCACAAACACCCGAGGTTCTCATCTGGGGTTCTCACATCCGTAACTTAAGTTCATGATTTATAAATGCCCCCCCCCCCCTCGCCCGGACATTTCCCTCCAGACATTTCCCCTAGTTCCTTTCTTGCAGATAAAGCAACCTTTATGTGCGTAGTTAACAGCAAGTACAGTCAGCGAGACGACCGCCGTACGTTAGACTCTTTCGACTATCGAATTGGCGACTTAATCATGGTCACGGCGGTTGAGGAATCTCGCTGAAAAAAAAAGAAGACTTTCACGGTGCAGACATCTGGCGGCAACTTCTGGGAATCGGCGGAGCATAGGCGGCCCTTACCCTTGGAGGTAACCTATTCTCCAATAACAGCGGTCGGGTTCTGAAAGACAGGTGTGTGCGTGTGGTAAGACAGGTGTGTGCGTGTGTGTGTGTGTGCTTTGTACCTTGATCCATATATGATTAAGAGCTTCTTGACTTGAGACTCGACTTTCGGGATTTACAACAAGTAATTTAGAAACGAAGTCTTGACAGGTTCTGCTGACATTGTTCCAGGGTGGGGAGTCATATTTGACTTTATAGAAGGAATCTAGATCGTTGAGTATTTGTACATTCCGCATAACAGGGAAGGGAAGCTTGCCGCATAGTAGAAGGTATACAACGACCCCAAGGCTCCATAGATCGACTTTATGATTATAGCCTTTCATGGTGAGGACTTCAGGAGCAGCATAGACCAGTGTGCCACAGGGTTGTTTGAGCCGCTCGTTGGGTCCGCAGAGGCATGAGAGTCCGAAATCAGCAATTTTGACGTCGGCTTGAAGCACATCTTTGGACGTAAGGAGAATATTTTCGGGTTTAAGGTCACGATGAACGATACCACTTTTATGTAAATAAGCCAAAGTCTTAAGCAGTTGCACAGTTAAACGATGCACGGCCGTCTCAGCAATAGGCCCTTGTCTTGTAACTGCCTCAAACAATTCTCCACCCGGCACTATCTCCATTACAATATATAGACTATCTCGCGCACTAACCACCGTCTTCAGGTATATCACATGTGGATGACGCAACATGCGCATTATATTTAATTCTGACCTTAACAAATCCTTCTCCTGAGAAGTCATACGGTTCTTGTGCACCACCTTGATAGCAACTGAATCACCTGTCGCTCGCTCCGTTGCGCGATATACCACAGAGAACTTGCCGTGACCAATCGTCTCAAGCATATCGTACAAATCGTTTATCGGCTGCTGACTTAGAGCCGATCGAATCGCGTGTATCCATGAATTACGAGCCTCCTCATTCTCCGCGAAAAAAACACGTCGTTCGGGCAGAATCTGGAATCCATACGTCACGCCCCCATCAGATACCTCGGGACCACTGGACGTGCCTTGTGCTCCCTTGCCCAGGGCTCCCTTACCCAGGGCTCCCTTACCCAGGGCCCCCTTACCCAGGGCCCCCTTGCCCAGGGCTCCCTTGCCTGGCTGCCCTTGACCTTGTACTCCCTTGACTCGTTGCCCTTGGCCTTGTGTCGGGTCCTGACTGTGTGTGGGATTCTGTGTCGCCCCGACTTGCGTTCTATTGTCGTGCACCCTCTCCTTCTGGAGCGACCCTCTCCTTTCGCCGTCAATCCCGCCTGGCGTGCTCTGTACTGTGCCTGTCGTGGACGCTTGGGCGTTGCCGATCGAAGACGAGGGGGTCAATCCACCTGCCGTCCGTACCGCGCCCGGTCCAGGAGGTGCTATTGTCTGTTCATGGACTTGACCGGGAGGTGCGAGCCCCGAGTGGGTGGAGTTTGATGCGTGACCGAGAGCCAGAGACAACGAGGCGGATGCCAGCTCTCCGCCTAGCATGGCATTGGCGCCCAGACGCGTTTTGGAAGCCCCCCGGGTGGGTAGTCCAGTTGACTGAATTCCAGTTGACTGAATTCCAGTTGACTGAATTCCAGTTGACTGAATTCCAGTTGACTGGATTCCGGTAGACTGGATTCCGGTAGACTGGATTCCAGTTGCAGTAGACTGGGTCCCAGTGATCTGGATTCCAGTTGACTGGATTCCAGTTGACTGGATTCCAGATACAGTGGGCTGGGTCCCAGTGACCTGGATTCCAGGTGCAGTAGACAGGGTCCCAGTCCCCTTAGACTGAGGAGAGGGCTGGCCCGCAGTAGGCTCGACAGAAGACGACTGAATCCCTGGCGGAGAGAGCACCTTGGTCCGAGGGTCCGGCACACGGGTGTCGGTTCCTTTCACGACCTGGTAAGCGTCGGACTTGAGCGTCTTGCCCGAGGCGGTGCGGCCTGGACGGCGGCTGGCGGAAACTGTGGTGGGCACGGACTTGACAGGCTCCACGTAGCAGCCTTCTAGGAAGATGAAGCCGGAAGGGACTTTGTCTGCATCTGTTTCAAAGTAGTACAATAAACGGTCGACTAGCCGGCAGTGCACCTTGGTGCCCTGGGCGGTAAAGAGGTTGCCTTCGATCAGGATCTCTGAGGTTGGAGACTGAAGGGTTTGGCTAAATCGAAACCCGCAGACCCAACACTCGTTAAAACGCGAGTCTCTACAGGCGCGGCAGCGTAAAAACACCGCCTCATTCTCCAGCTTTAACTCCGTCGTATAACGCCCGTTGCACTTCGGACACACGACGAGCGGCGCCAGGCACGAGGGGCAATTCAACTCCGTCTGGTGGCGATGGTCCGCCCCCCCCTTCATCGGCGCCGTCTCGGACTGCCCCGGTCGGTCCTGTCCCACCTTGTTCTTCAGCCCCAGGAACGCTGTAACGTCCTCTCCGCCTACCGCAACGTCTCCGCCCACCGCAACGTCTCCGCCTACCGCAACGTCTCCGCCCACCACAGCGTCCGACTTTTTGCTGCCAACGATGCTGCCGAAAGAATGGCCGGCCGGCGTGCTGCCACTCAAAGAATCCTCCAAGTCCTCCACAGGGGTAACCACGGGGTGCAGGCTGGCCTGTCTGGGCGCAGCCTTTTGGAACTGTTTAGAGACACCGATCCAGTTCTCCAGTTTCTGTATATCGGTTATTACAGGGGGTTGCTGTCTGCTGAGGGCGTGACCCTTAAGGCTCCACACGTCTTCACGGAGACAGTCAGAAAATAACTTGAGAAGACCGTTATGGTGGTCGACGTAAAGACGGAAGGAGTCCAGGTCCAGGTAGTCACCCCCACAAGTATCGTACTGGTCGAGGATGTTCGCGACTAGTGCGTCCAGGTCGTTAATTTCGCTCTCTACCTCCACCTCCCGCTTCACACGTGCCAGCATTTCTGTCACCATCGGCGACGGACCCGGTCCGACCATGTACAGGTCTTCATCCTGATCCTCCACCTCCGAGTCGTCGCTTGGTCCGGCCGCTTGAGGGAACGACTGAGTACCATACGACTCCTCCTCCCACGGAGTCCATTTATCAAATAGCACTTGCTCCGGCACGTTGTCGCTAGGCACATTGCCGCTCGCCACGTTGCCGCTCGCCACGTTGCCGCTCGCCACGGTGTCGCTCGCGACGTTGTCACTCGGACGCAGCATCCTCACCTCGCGCTCGCCGTCTACAAACTCCATCGGCACCCCCGCAGACACAATTAGTCCCGAGCTACGCTCTCGACCTGCGCCGTCGCCACGCGCGTCGCCACGCACGTCGCCACGCGCGTCAACAGGTCGAATGCGCGGACTCTCTTCGTTGCTGGAAGACAACTCGGTGTGGCGGTCTTCCAGCCAACTGCAGCTGGACTGGTTGCTGCTGGCGACGTCCTCGGGTCCGTCCAGGTTAGCGTTTTCGATCAAGGTTGCCTTCTCCAGGCTCGGGCCTTGGCCACTGGGGGGCACCACGACCACCATGTCTCCCACACGACTCTGTACCGGCGGAGGGGGTTCGGCAGCCGGTGGCCGCGCATTCGAACTCGAGCCACTCCGCATCAGGGCCGAACCGCTGGACAACACCGGGCCGCTCGTAGGCGCCTGGACTGCCACGCTGCTGAAAGTCGTCTGGTGCCCAGCCGAGGCCAACGACCGTCTAGACTCGCTTGCACGAACCCGGGACTGCTCCGCCAGAGCGGTCACGTCGTGAACTGCCGAGTGGTCGTAAGCTGACAGGTCGTGAGCTGTCAGATCATGAGCAGGAGGTAGGTCATGAGTTAGGTCGTGGGCCGGAATGTCCTGCAGGACCACGGACTTGGACTGCGTCCGACTAACCGGTTTATTCGACTGAAGGTAAGTATCAAGGTATGGCACATTCGAAAGCATCGCCGTCAACTCGTCCTTGGAGACCATCCCATCATCGTTCAAATCAAACAATTTGAATAACACGCCTACACGCTCGCTCTTGGTACCCCGACAGCACACACTCAACCCGTGTACGAAGGCCTCGTAGTTAACTGAGTCCTGTCCCCGAGAGAAACTGCGAAACAGTCGCTCGCCCCATAAGCCCGGAAGCTGGAAATATTCGATGAAGGTTGGCCGGTCTATCCCGTTCGGCTTCGTTGTGCTGCTACGGTTCACGAGCTCTGCATATAGCTTCGTAATCACATTCAGTTCCAAGTCGTCAAGTCTTGAAGAATCGATTTGTTGAGTAGAATTCAACGGGACTGCAGAATTTCCCACCACGGAAACTCGTTGTTGAGGCACTCCAGAAGATACTATTCCGGACCCACTGATGCTTGCTCCATCCGATTCATCTACCGCAGTACAGTTTAGTGTGAACGGGCGGTGAACGAGCGGGCTTTCGATAACAACATATTCAACAAGTGTGTGTGTTCCAACGAACTGTGTGGTAGTGTTGCACGACAAACTAGTGTGATGAATGTTTGTTAAAGTCAACTGGTCTGGTGAGGTTAGCTAGTATGATAGAATGTGAGTAGCACAAATGTGAGTAGCACAACGTGTGTGTGTGAGTGGCAAATGTGCATTGTTTACGATTTTGTTGTCGGGCGGACGACTTGTCTACTAACCGCGTTATTTTCGCTGCCAGGCTGCGGAAGCCCCTACGCTTGTTGTCGTTCATGGTGTGGGGGGTTTAGCATGGAGGAAAAAAGTGGGGTCGATTTGATTTAAAAAACTACCAGTTTTCCGTGTCGAGCGGTGTGTGTTCGTTTATTTTTCGACAATGGCTGAGAAGGTTGAGAAGGTAAAGAAGACCACGGTGAAGGCTTCTCGGAAGAGTGCGCCCGGTCCGAAGCGTCCTATGACGGCGTTCTTCTGGTTTCTGCAGAAGCGACGCCCGGAGTTGATTGAAGAACGGCCTGAACTTAAAAAGGCTGTGAAGGAAGTGGCGAAATTAGTCGGCGAGGAGTGGTCCAACATGTCACCTGAGCAGAAGTCTAAGTGGACGGATATGGCTGCAGAAGCTAAGAAACGCTACGCTAAGGATAAAGCCGCTTTCGATGCAAAGGAAGAGGCTTCAGCAGCAAAAGATGCCGAATAACGCATACGGCTGAATAATGGCGGCGGCCGAATAACCGACACGGCCGAATTATCGACACGGCCGAATTATCGAGGCGACCCAGCAAAGCTGACTGGTGGAAGCCCGCCCGTTAACGTGTATACCCACTCACCAACATTACTCAAGATGAAAACAGACAAAGAGTTCGCCGGGTGCTGCGGAAAGGAACTATAAGCTCGAGTACTTACTTACCCTTTAGCTAGAGTATTTACCTTTTAGCTAAAGTACTTAGCATTTAGCTAGTGACAAATCCACAGTGTTAAAACGTCATTGACTCAATCAATAACCAATAATGTAGATAGCAGATGATGGCACGGGCAAGGACGCACACACCAACTAAGGACGCCCCGACTAAGGACGTCTTGACCAAAAAAGGGAAGCGACTAAAACAAAGGAGGGAAGGGGAAGGGGAAGGGGAAAGGGGAAAGGGGA
>NW_011645787.1:86340-91181 GCF_000223845.1 Gregarina niphandrodes | reverse complement strand
AAGGGGAAGGGGAAGGGGAAGGGGATGTGGAAGTGGAGGGGAGTTCTAAAAGATTGGGTGACGGTGTTCAAAAGATTGGAAGGGATTGATGCGAAAGTTATTTCGTGTGCACACACGATGGTTGGAATGGGACTTGAATTTATGGGGATGGTGGTCTGACTTGTCATTTCCATCGTTGCGAGATGGGAGTGGTTATCATGTGCGATTGAAGGCAGCTCTAGCTCCTTTGGGGATAAGGGAGTGCAGTGTGGCAGGGGTGTCATTGAGTTACAATTACAGTGAAGGTAAGATAGGACTGAATTTGGATAAGCCGAAGCTTGTTGTTGCTTGTTCTGTTATTGGGGATGATTTTGAGAAGACACAGCTATTTCGAGAACTTGCAACTTGCCGTCGGTTAACGGGTATCCGAGATACTCAGCGTATGTGGGCTGAAGGGAGGAACGTATGTTTGAATAGATGGATAGGCAAAGGTCGGCGGTTCCAATCCCATTTACTGCTGAGCGTTCTTTTATGGCTGTCTAGATTCTTTACTTTCACTATTACCGGAACCCAAATTAAGTTTGAGTCTACTTGCCTTACTGTTGGATCAATGCGTGTAGATGTTTCTAAACATCCAAACCAAAAATACTATGATTGTAACTTCTCCTGTCAAGGGGTAAGCGCCCAAGTTGGAGACCAACAGTGTCTTGCCGTCTCGAAGATGCATGACAATCTCATCATCAACCAAACCGATCATGGGCTCTTAGAAAATCAGAATGAACTCACCATCGACAAGATACACCTTATTGCTCAACCTTCCATCGTCCGATCGGTCATACAAATACTCAATGAGCTCTCACAATGGCGACTTGATCTTGAATTAAATCTTCGCCGGGGCTGTCACGAAGGAGATCTAGCTGATCAAAAGTGGTCAAGGATAACCAGATTAATCAATGACGTTGCAAAAGACAGTAGGCTTTCCGCATGGAAGCTTGAAAACTTCCCTATTACTGAACCTCCCGAATGGTTTTCAAACTACCTGAAAAAATGGTGCGCTTCCAGAACAGCAATCAGGACGATACAAAAATGGTCAAGAAATACTGTTGGTCAAAATCAAGTCTGGATCGCTAGTCGATTACTGGACGCATTCCTGGCTAAATTCGAATCAGATATGGTCAAAGATAAGTCATTTAACCAGTTCCTACGGTTCCCTTACCCTTATGAACCAATCATCGCCCGTCATCTTATTCAATTAACCAAGAGTGTGCGATTTATCGAACACGATAAATTCCATGATCCGGTAGAAATATCACCAATTGATAGTGACAATTTGTTCTACGAATGTGTCCAATACTATGACACTGGAACCAAATCTGCAGCTGCTATCATTGACGTTTCTATCCCGGAAATTAAGTTTATTATATGTGACCCAACTCAGACTCCTCAGTGTCGGACAACCTTTGCCTTTCGTGGAACACGTATATCAGCGAAAGGCGAGAACATAATGCTTGTTGTTAATCATAGTACGATTCTAGTATCTGGACTTATGAGACCGGCTTATGCTTTAATCAATGTTCCCAAAATAGTTGGTAGCTTGAAGGTAGACATGTCATGTGACGTCGCAATTACCAGTCAGATATCAGGGTTTATTTGTGTACCTAACTTAGTTCATTTGATAAGTATGTCTGGATATAATAACCTACCGATGATAAAGCCTCATCCATTGCATAAATTGATCCGGCGTCGTAGACGATTGAAGAAGAGAAGTATTCCATTGGAAATGATGTGGGATATTCGCTTGAAAGGTATTGGATTAGCCTTAGGAGATGAGAAGGCACTGATTGTCACTATGGGTAACGAGGCATATTTGCGTCCGGGGCGTCATGCTATCATTTTATTCCAATTGTTAGATGCGCGATTAAATCACCACATACCTACATCACAGATCTACTTTGAATGTAAATGTTCATCCCCATTGCCGAAAGAGCGCCGAGTTCCTATTGAGGGCATATTTACATCTACGTCTTACTTCGCAATAGAAAAAGAAGTTGCCAGAGAACCCCTGCACGCGCGATCAACCGCCAATCCCTCCGTTCTTACTCAGCCCATTCTGTCATTCGCCATGCAGCTAATCAAAACTGACCAATACCTGGACCTGTCCTTCCCCAAGGCTGATGATGATGTATTCATTTGCATTGAGTACGGGCTACTTACCTCCGTTATTGATTGGATGGACCGGAAAGACGCCCAGGATACTGACATAGACTACTCTGCTTCCATCCCCACTGCTTCCTACTCTGGTCCCATACCCACTGCTCCCGATCTGGACGCGAGTCGGAACGACGGCGACCATCGCATCATCCAAAGGGCGACTGTGGGTCGTGTGTGTCCACCCTATTGGAAACTTCTCAAATATATCTTAACTCGTTTTGGTCGATGGACGGGGGAAACTCAGGAGACGCTGAACATGGAGCCGGAGCGACCGGCACACAGTTGCGCGGATTGCCTGATAGTGAACATGAGTCTAAACCGATGTTGCATCCAGTTGGAGCATCTGTGCACACCGCTTTCGGCGCAGACGCCGAGTCCGTTATTGTTTTCGCAAAGGAGTCGCCGCAGTCTCCAGTTGCTCTTTGAACGGATTTGTGTTAGTGGCTCTGGGTGTCGCGCAACCTGTATGTTCCAAGGCAAGGTAGTGGTGAGCGACATGGCATTACGCAGTTGGTCACGGCGCGGCTGGCTGCTGGTCTTAAGCACGTTGCGACCCACGGCGCCGTGGTGGGCAAAGGTCCCACAACCTTCGGCGGCTGAGCGACGTTGGAGTCGTGCGTCTAGTCCCACACACTCGGACGTGGCGTTCGACAGGCTACATACAAAACAACCTAGGCCCGAAACCTGTCCGTGTCAGACCAATGGCGGCTTCGACCTCTGCAGCAACGTTTATTCAATTGGCTTGCGACGACGTGCGCTGGAAAGTCGTCGGGGTGCGCCGGTGACCAGTGCGGAGTTACTGGAGTATTACGAGCAGAAGTTGTCCGCGCCGAATTTTTTGGAGCTGCGTCTCAGTGCGTACGAGCCGCGCATTCCGGACTTGGTGTTGGACCAATTCGGTTTGCTAGCCGAGTATGCAGATGTGAGTGTTGACTTGCAGCTGAACCGTGGGGTCTCGCTTAACTGGGAGAAGTCGACCTTCACGGCGCTGCTGGTCTTCCATGAGTTTCTCAAAACGCGCCCTTTCAAACGGAAAATGGAACAATATTGTGCCGCGCTTGACCAGTTCGTCTTTCCCGACCCGCTGGCGGGCATCCGGGAACGCATGACCGCGGTGCCGAAACCGCCCGCGCCTTCCCCGCCCGTAGGCGGACAGGCCACCGGTGTGCCGGTGATGGCGGCGCCGCCCGTGCGGCCGCCACGCGGGCCGCAGATTGTGGAGAGCTCGTCCTCGACAGCCAGCGCGGAAGACGTCCTAGGCGCGGGGGACGAAGAGAAGTTGGCGAACGGCGCCTTGGCGAACCAACTGCTTTGCTCGCGCGAAGAGTGGAACGCCAAAAACCGTTCGGCACACCCCTGGGTAACGCGTGAGGGTGTCGTACTCAAGGCGAGGCGACAGGCCTGGCTACACTTTGCCGCAGACATCCCCGTCCGCTGCACTCTCATGATGGACGCAAACCCGGCATTCATCGCCATCTTCGAAGATCTACGCGCCTCCGCCGCCATAGACGCCACCGGCCTCGACCTCGGCGCCGACCTACGCTGTCTCGAGTGCTTCGACGTACGATCTTTCGCGCTCAACCACCTCTCTTCCGAGTCCCACGTCCGCTGGATCCACGAACTCCGCGGCGGCCGCCACGACTCAGCCCCCAGCCACAGCGCACCCCCCGTCCTCGTCTCCTCGCGCGGCCTCCTTCACTCGCCCCGCGCCGACGACGACTCCTCCTGCTTCGAACTGGGGCTCCATCCTGGCGCCGACCCCGACCACCGGGGTAGCTCCAGCTCTAGCCCCAGCGACGCACCACCCAGCGACGACGACAGCACTTCCTCCCGCTGTGCCCCGCTCTCTGCCAGACCCTTCGAACTACAAATGGCCGCCGTCTTGCGCCCTGCCGAAGGCACTACGGAGGACGTGCGGCCCGCCTGCCGCAAAAACGACAGCCCCCGGAGCGGCGGTAGTCCCAGGAGCGGCGGCAACAACAGCGCCGCTCCGCCGCCTCTCGCCCTGCACTCGGGCACGTCGAGCTCGGGAAGCGGCGTCGCCCCTGTCTCGGGCACAGCCCTAGTCTCAGGCATTCCTTTCGGGTCTCGCGCGGCCCGGCTCGCCTCCTCCCAGAACACCGAATCAGCGCTTGTCTCATCCCAGAACAGCGGCTCGCAAGCCGCGGGCTCGCAAACGACTGGCTCTCAGATCAATGGCGCCCATACCAATGAGGTTCAGGACACTGGCTCCCAAGTTGCTGACGCCCAGGCCTCTGGAACCCAGACCTACGGAGCCCGGGTCTCTGGGACCCCGGCCCCGGCTCCGGTGTCTGGCTCGCAGATTACGGGATCTTCTTTGAGAACGGCGTCTTCGGAGATGGAACCCGCTTTTCCGTCGACTCAGTCGCTGTCTGTGCCTATGAGTCGAGAAGGCCAATCGTCCAAGACATTCGGCAGCCTCCAGGACATTCCGGTGGCGGGGGCAAACGAGTGGCTGCCACTGTCAGAGCCGCTGTGTCTGCCGCACCGATTGCTGACGTGTCTGCCGATGCAGAAGTCGCTGGTTCGAATCCGTCTGTCGTCGATCAAGCGGCCGCGGCGTGCGCGCGCATACGACGCGTTGCCGGATGCGAGCTATCGCGACACGACTGCGACCGGGGATCCAGCGG
>NW_011645787.1:82917-86298 GCF_000223845.1 Gregarina niphandrodes | reverse complement strand
ACTCGCCGGTCTGGAGCTCTCCGCGGCGCGGCTCGCCGCGGCGAACGCGGGGGCCGGAGGAAGCGGTGTTTCCGATGCGGAGCGCGTTCGGATCGCGTTTTTCGAACAACAGTTCGTCGGACTCGTCCTCTTCGGATCTGCCGGCGCCCGCACTGGCGCCTCCACCTGCCCAGTTGTTGCCGGCGGACTCGGTGGATTCAGTGCAGGTGCACGCGTCCTCGAGTTGGACGCGTCGTGGGAGTGCGCCGGACATAGAGTTTACTGATTGTGTGGAACCGCCGCGACGGACGCACTCAGCGTTGCGTACGGGTCGGTCGCCGGAGTGGGACGACGCAGCGGCGGCGGGTATATTCGAGGAAGGTTCGAGTGCTAGTGAGCGAGCGGTGCCGCTGCGGCGTGCGCCAGTGCGTGCCTTGATGGGGGAGGAAGCGGTGGAACACGTGGGTGTGCAGTTGAGCTGTGCCGTGCAGGGTATCCAGGTACATTTTCTGATGATGGATCTGTTGGACCTTTGGCTTGCGTTTAGTTCTGAGATCCTGGACTGTTTATCCTGTCTTGGTCTTCCCAAAGTGGAGACTTCCCTCCAAGCCATCAATGGGGCTGCGCGTATCTTGCTCTTCAATTACCCCCTCCTCACCAAACTCGCCCACAAGTGCCCTTCTGCGCCCATCCATTACAGCTACGTCGTGGGCTTCTACACCACTCTTGTCCTCCTCGCTGATGCCAACCTTGCTTGCGCGTTTGACGACGAAGGCCTCTATTACGTGATGCAACTCGTTGCCTTTGTACATAAGTACCACCTACCGAGAAGCGAGACACCACCGCGACCAAGTCCCGCCGGGCGGACCACTCACTTCGCTTCCAGCCAGTTCGGCTCAACCTACTTTGGCTCTACCAACTTTGGTTCAACTCACTTTGGTTCAACTCACTTTGGCTCAAGCCAGTTTGCGTCGAGTCAGTTCGGACCCACCCAATCTGGGTCTACCCAATTTGGGCCCACCCATTTTGGCTCAACCCAGTTGGGGCCAACCCAGTTCGGGGAAGAATGGGGGTTTTCGGAGCGCGTGTCGGACGGCTATTTGGTCGACTTGGAGGCGTTGATTGTGCGCAGCCATTTAGTGAATAAGGCGCGCATCTTGTGTGTGATGCAGGACCTGTTGATCGAGATGCCCGTGACGCGGGAGAGTGTCAAGTACGCGAACGACGAGGACATGTTGTGGCTGGTAAGTCCACATTACGAGTTCGTGGAGCCGCCGATCGAGGTGCGTTGCGAGCGAATCGTGGTGACGAACCTGGGGCAGGTTATGTACGACCAGGCCGCGCCGGGCACGATGTGTTCCTCGATCGTGACGCCGCGGGCGGACCCGTGGCTGTTGTCGATGAAGGAGGGTTATAGCTTGCCGGCGGAACTGATGGCGTCGATCCGGCGACTGTACGAGGTGGCGCCGTTCTACCAGGAGTACCAGCGGTTGTTGTTGCCGTCACGGTTGGAGGACAACCTGAAGGACATGGCCTGTTACCCGAAGACGGCGTTGGTGTATGCTGACGTCTTTTGCTTCCTGATTGACGACCTGGATCTGTGGATTTCGCCCGAGGAGAAGTGGGTCGCGCTGGACCTGACGGCGGCGATGACGAACCCGACGTACCGGGTGGAGCGGCTGGTGAGTCCCCCGCGCTGTCTGTACCTAGATTTGGCCCCGAGTAAGCAATGTCCACGGGTGCTGGACGTGACGTTGGACACACCGGACCTGACGGTCAAGAAACGGTTGGCGCGCAGTGCGTACGGACTCAGCATCGAGCCCGAGGGCTTCCAGCGACTGTTGTTGGCGTTGACGCGGAACGTGTTGTGTACGAAGCCGCGGTTGAAGCAACACGCGATCGAGAAGAAGTCGAAATTGCGTGGCAAGACGCGCAACAAGTCGCGTGCGGTAGTGGACGAGAAGGATTCAGCTGCGGACCGTGCTACGTTGATTATGGCTTTGAGTCTGCGGAAGTTCTACTTAGCTGTGCAAAACCACTACCTCACTATTCAGCAGTTGCAGGCTTGCATGGAACTTTTTCAGTCAGACGGGTTGAACGTTTTCTGTTCGCTCGACTCGCTGGTGGTGTTGCCGGCGGGTGCGGACTACTTGCTGCGGGTTGGCGAGGCGGCCGTGACGTACAAGGCGGGGTTGTACACACCGGCGCTCCCCTTTGCGCGAACTGTTCCGATCCGGCCAATTTCGTTTGCCGCGCAGGTCTTTGCGGCGAATCCGCCGCAGATCTCGAATGAGCCGGTGCGTTCCGTGCTGGCATTGTTGCAGACTATACGGCTGAAGGGCGACCTTGCGGCATCACTTTCGTTGGCGAACACGGCTATGGAGTTTCTGGGGGCAGCGCGGCAGGTGTTGGAGCACGCGCCGTCTGCGGCCGTAGCGCCGTCGCCGTCGGCGAGTGCGGTGCGAAGTTTGGAACGGAAGGCTGCGCGCAGTCTGGAGCCACCACGGGCGGGGGGCAGTTTGGTGCGGACGGGGCAAAGTTTAAAGACATTGCAGCATTCGCCCGCGGTGGGTGAGGTGCGTAGTTCCTCAGGCGAGTCGCCAGCTGCCGCGGCGACGGCTCCTGCACCGTACTCTCTGTACATGTGTTTGGTTGAAGGGCTACATGTGTCGGCCTTTGAGGAGATGTGGTTGTCGGCGGCGAGTGTAGGTGGCGAGCTTTCCCCTGCGCGATGGAAGCTGAGTACACAGGATGTCTTCTGCGGCGTGGTCGAAGATGTCTGTGACCAAGGGCTGCGTGTGCCCGACCTGGAGTTGGGTGTGGAGAATCTGCCCCCGTTACCGCGCGAGCCGGCCTCGGGCTGTTTAGTCGAACCCGATCCGATGAGTAGTTCGGAGGAGTGCCGCGAGTCGGCGGAGTGCGGTGTGTTGCGGCTCGAGTTAGATGACGACCTTCATTGGCTCATCGACACCAAGTTAGTACTGGGAGTGTTGGCGCTTGCGCGCCATGGAAAGGAGTTTAGTGCGAAATTGAGCGAGTTGCGTCGCGGCTGGGAGGAACACGTCGCGAGCCCACCGCCGGCGCCGGCGCTGCTTGAGAGCAAGACGCCCTTCTTCGTCGACTCCACACTCGACAGCAACTTTCGCGATCCTTGGAGCAGCGACTGTCGCGGGACGAGTCTGGATAGCGACATGTCGCCTCTCTCGGTGGCGCCGAGATTACGTCGTGGCAGTTCGCTGCTGGAGTTAAGCGCGCGTCCGGCCACCAAATCGTTTACCCGCGCAAATACTATTGCCGAACGCGGCGTTGCCGACCGTGCTGCGGACAAATCTTTCCGGCGGGCGCGTTCGGCCAAAAGCACACGCGTGTTCGGACTGGGACTTGGCGCCGACGACGCGTACG
>NW_011645787.1:77417-82383 GCF_000223845.1 Gregarina niphandrodes | reverse complement strand
GTTGCCCATCGAACGGATGGAGAGCGAACAGCGGACGGGGAGCGGACAGCGGACGGAGAGCGGCTTCGAAAGTCTGGAAGCATTTTCCATGGGTGGCGGCGAGCCGGCGCGGGCGCCGTTAGGGCTACAGGGTTTCGTATTGAAGCCGCTGCGGCGCGTGACGGTGGCGATCACGCAGAACGCGTTCCGGACGGCGCTGCAGGGCCGAAATGACCACGACCACGAGGAGTTGGCTTTGTTGTTGTCATTGCGTGAGGTCTGGGCGGAAGGCATTACGATTGACGAGGCGCCGGAGGATGAGTTGCATTTGCTGCCCTGCGCCTCTCCCGAGAAAAAGCGGCGAACCAGCGGTGGCGGGGGTCCGACGGACCGTTTCGAAAGTTTCGAACAGACCGTGCGGCAAAGATTGGCCAGCTCGGAGCGTGAGCGGCCGTCGTCGGCCCCTAACTTGGCTGAGGGCCGGCTGAAGATCGGACACGTGGAACTCGCCGTGTTCCACTCGACATTGCTTGTCTGGGAACCCGCGCTCGTTGTGCAACAAATCAACGTAGAGTTCGCGCGGAGACCTGCACGGTTGATTTCGCAATCCCCGCGACTCGATTGGCTCGGGACTGCCCGCCGCGCATCACCGACCTGTGTGCTCTCTGTCGAACTGACGAAGGTGCTGGCCACGGCCACGCGCAGCGCCGTGCTCCGTGTGCAGCGCGCACTTTTGCTTAACAGCCGGCTCTTGGTCCCGCCGCCCGCCGTCTCCGTCGGGCCTCTCGCGGACACCAAGTGCGTAGGCGTCCGCGTCTGCCGCGTCCTTAACGCCACCAGCGGCCCCCTCTACGTCGCGATGCGCTGCATCTCGCTGGAGGAACTCGCTAACAAAGGCACACTTACTGCAGCCACCGTGCCCGACCGCGAACTGATCCAGTCCGGCTACGAAGCGGTCTGCGAAGTGCACGTACCGCGCAGCCAGCGACACGCCACAAACGCGGAGGCGCAAATCACGCTTTCGCACCTCCGCAGTCGCGGACGCGGCGGCGGGCGCGGAGCCGGAACGGGAGGCCGCGGCGGAACGGGAGGCCGCGGCGGAACGGGAGGCCGCGGTGGCCGGGGGTTGCAGTCGCGCGAGGGGGTGCGGCGGATGCGGAGCCGCGAGGACCCGGTTGGCGTGAACTTGTTTGACGCGAGCAGCCGGACCGTGCAGATCTGGTTGGAGCGGAACGGCGTGGTGGAGGAGTTGGCGTTGCACCGTGCAGTTTTGCAGTGCAGTGTGTTTGGCGGCGAGTGTCGAATGGCGTTGAGTGAGGAGCCGGACGGACGGATGAGTTTGGCGGTGAAGGATGATTCGGTGTGTTTTACGAGTGTGGAGAACGTGCGTGTGTTTCTGCCTCGTGCGCAGGCGGTGCGTGTGTTGCAGAGTGCTCGGTTTTGTACGGGTGCGGACTACGGTTACTTGGACGAGGATCAGTACGAGGCGATTCGTGCGGAGCCGGAGCTTGCAGAGCCTGTACCACAGCGTTCGATTTCGCTGAGTCGTCGGGGACTGCAACGGTTGAACAAGAAGTCGTGTGAGTTGGATGCTTTACCGGAGCAGTGTCGACATTTGAACGACCAAGTGTCACGCTTATTGCTGATTGCCTTGTCGCGTACAGGACCGGGCGTGACGGTGCTGAGTGCCGTGGACGCGAAACCGCAGAGGGCGACGGCAGGACGGTCGATTGCGACGCGAGCAGCGACGGGTCCGCAGTTCCGGCTGGACTATCCGGTCCGCATCTCCAATGAGTTACCGTTCCCGGCACAGGTGGCGTTGATCATAGCATCGCCGCGTTGGTGTTCGGCTCCCTATGAGTACGTAGTGGACGAGGGCGAGACCGTTTACTCAAAGGCAATGTGCACCTGCGTTACACGACTGGAAGTGGGTGTCTGTGTGGGTCGTGCCAAAGGCTGGGCACGCGTCGAGGACTTGAGTGCGTTGCCCCGCACGGCTGTGTGTGCGCTCGATGAAGGTGCCCGGGGTGTGCTCCACTGCACCGTTGCGCGCGTTGACGGCGTCGTCCGTGTCACACTCGCCGCGCCTGTGTTGCTTTGGGACCTTACGGGACTCTGCCGCCCGCCCGGAGATGTGCTCGAAGTCTGCGGACGCCCCGAACCCCTCCCGGCCAAGGCCAGCTTCGGCGCCAAACCGGGGCTCGCCTCGCTGGGCTCCGACTTCCCTTCCGTCCTCAGTCGCTTCAGCGACAGCGAAGACTGCGACGCACGCGTCTTCTACTTGTCCAGCGCCGCCGGCATCCGCTGCGGCGCCGTGCCGGCTGCGCAACTCGCCAACGTACGCACTTACGAAACGACTTCGCACACCACCGTCGTGCTCGCCAGCCGAGAACTGGAGCTGGTCAACCACCTCGCCTGCCCACTCGTGCTACGCACCGACGACTTCAGTCCCGCGGACGCCAGCCACTGTCTACCCGCTGGGCAGTGCGCGACGCTCGTGCTGGGCGCAACCACACAGGAGCTCTACTTTTACCCGCAGCTGTTGTTGCCCAACAGCAGTCCGCGAGGCCTCGGCAGCTCCCTGTCTGCAGCGCGTTCTCCGCGCGGTGACGCACGCGCGGCGGCCTTGCCGATGGAGTTGTGTTGCGCACACTTGGCACACAGGGGCGAGGGTGAAGTGGCGTCTGTGGGCCCGCACGGGGAGTGGGTGGCGATGTACCTGACGGTAGGTGAGCACGAAGTGCATGTGTACCCCTTCGCACATTCGCCACGTCAGCTTGTCATGGGCGTCTTGCGTCGGCCGTTGGCGGAGGACCCGAATAGTTGGGCGTCTCGACACCAACATCCACCATTGAATTCACCAGCGGCGAAAGAACAGGTGGCGACGGGACAGGTGGTCACGCTGGGGGAGCGCCCGGTGGTATTGAGTGCGGGTGGATGCTTGCCGTTGTTGCCTACGGTGTTGGGCGAGAGTGTACGTTGCGGTGGGGCGGAGGTGCGTGCAGACGACAGTTGGCGCGTCTTTGCTGTGGATGGAGGCCGCGAGTTGGAGTTGCGGCATCGCGCGCTGGCGGAAGATTGTCTAGGCGCGCGAGCGTTGGCGAGCGCCATCTGCTGGACAAGTCTAGTCACCGGTGCGTCGTGCGACTGCAGCACGGTTTCCGTAGAGAGTGCGCCGACGGTGGGCGAGGAGTTGCTACTGAAGCCGCAGCGGGAACGTGTGGCTCTGGTCTGGTCTGCGATCGGAACACCGGCAGCCTGGGAGTGTCGATTGGGTGTGCGCAGTCTGAGCGCCGCTTGTCTGTTTAGCCGCGGCACGGCGCCGGAGGGACTGACGCTGGATTTGAACAGTATGTGTCTGACGTTCGTCGGCCGTGAAGGCTTTGCTCTATTCGATCTAGCACTCGGTCCCTTCTACTTGCACAGCAATGATGTGCCCTACCAGCCGCCGCTGGAGCCAAACGTGTTACGGATGGACGGTACACTGACCCTGCACACACTTCTTTTCGCACCCGCCGCACGCGCGCCACTCCGAATAACACAGACGTTGGTCTTCGGCATGGGCGACCTGGCGGTGTATGCGGACTTTGCGCTGGTGGACGTGGTCTGTTGTGCGCTGGAAGCACTCGCGTTCTGTACCGACGGGTCCTGCTCCGCTCCTGCCGAGCCGCCCGCGCCGGGGCTCCCAGCGGAGGCGCTGGCGCTAGCGCTGACGCCCGCCAGTGTACGGTTTCTGCGCCTGCCGAGCGTCGTCTTTTCCTTCGCACCCTTCCAACCCGAACGGCCGCGTGCGCAGCTCTTGCGCGACCCGAAAAGGCGTTTCCTGCTGCGGTCGCTCGCGCTGGCGGGCGCGGTGCGCGAGGCGCGTCTGAGTGTGCTGGAACCGAGGCTCGCGGCCCCGCGACGCAACTTGGCGCCGGTGGCGTTGTTACGGGCGCTCGTGCGGCTGCGTCCGGCGTTCGGCAGCGCCGCCTCGCTCGTTGGACACCTGGACGCGCTTGGACAGGTCAGCCAGACCGTGGCGGGATTGCGACAGGCGCTCTTTGCCGGCGACGTGGCTGCGGCTGGACGTGTGGCTGTGGAGACTGCCCACACCATCGGGCTGCACGTTACGCAGGCCGCGGCCTCGCTCGCGCAACAGGGCGAGTTGCAGCAGCAGGCGCTGGTCGGACAGAGCGACCCGCCCGTGGTGCTACCGGCGCTGGCGCGGAAGTTGGGCACCTCGCTCGCGCCCGACGACTTTGCTGTTCCGGGGGCGACGGCGACCAATCTGGGCGCGACGGGTCTTGGCGCCGTGGGGTTGGCGGGGCGTGTGCGCGAAGTTGTAACTCGCGCAGCCAGCAGCCGCCACAGCGGCGCCTGTCCGCCAGTGCACTGTTACCGCGTGCTCTGGGGTCCGCACTTGCTTTACGCCGGGCCCGTGAGCGTGCAGGAGTGCCGACTCGCGCGACTGCTCCGCGCCAGCCAGGTCGCCGTCGTTGGTGCAGTGGGAGACGTGGTCTGGACCGTGCACGACCTCGTGCTCGGCGTCAAGGACCCCCAACCCGTCTTGCTGCCCTGGAGCAGCGTCCGTCTAGTCGTTGCTGATTTCGGGCGTAGGGCCATCCAGGTCGTTTCCGTCCACCCAGCTCTCGCCGCATCACCCCCTGCCGCCGCGGCGCGACGCGAACGCCACAGCTCGCCTCGCCAACCCACCGCCAGCCGCCGCGCACTCGCACGCACCCGTAACCCCAACGACGCCGCGCCACCCGCCGACCACCCACTGGACGGAGTTGGACGATCCGCGACTACGGGCGCGTCCTCGCCGGGCAACAAATTCGAGGTGTACGCCGACCCGGAATGTCCTGAAGAAAAGTTCCGACGCATCCTGGTTTCGCTCAAGACCGCCTGGCTCATGCACCGACTCTACTTGGCCAGGAAACCCAGGTAACTTACCTGCCCGCCCTGCTTGAGCACCGCTTTGTGGCTCTGTGGGTGGGCCCCCCCC
>NW_011645787.1:73113-77209 GCF_000223845.1 Gregarina niphandrodes | reverse complement strand
CCCCCCCGGCATTCTTCAACAGCAGGGACGAAACCGAATCAAGGAATAAAAGGCGGCGACACCAAAAACGAAGTTAATCTGAAACTTGGTCCACAGAGTCAAGATAGTGATCGTTTAGCGACACCCGCCACTGAATCCTCCTTAGATCCCTCCCTGGACTCGCTGGAGCGTGGTGCACACCTCAGTTCGGTACAGCGATGGATGGCATTATCGATCCAATCCGGCTTGTTTCTTGCTTGGGCGATGTCTTTTTTTGGGGGGAACGTGAACATGTCACTCGGAGCTGCAGCAGTACGACACGATGCCAAGACGCACAGGTCTAACGAAACTCCGGGACGGCATCTACTACCAGTTCCGGCCGCTGGCTGGATACGTTGGGGGATTTTGGGGACGCTCGCTAATGTATGATGCTTCCATCACGCGGTCGCAGAGCCGGCCTCGCAAATCAACAATGCTGCAGACGAGAGAAGGGGAGAAACCGCCAACGCCCACAGCCGCTGTCGATGTACAGCTCCCTGGAGAAGAACGTGTGTCCACCACGGGAGTTCGAACAGAGCGCGAAACAGAACAGCGCGGAAAGATCGAAGTGGCGCACCTGTCTAGATAGCTTCAGCGCAAGTGCGAGAAGCTGGACCACAAGACAGTGGGACTGGCAGGAGGTTCACAAGTACTACCGACCACTGGCTATTAGGACGACGAAGATCTTCACGTTCAGACGCCAACTCCTGGACACAGGAGCGACTGGGGACAGGAGAGACCAGGTAATTTAGTATCAATCCTTCTGGGTTCAGATTCTATTCGAGGCGCTCCAAACGTTAGCGACGGAACTTAACGGCCGAGGAACTATCGATGCTGGCAAGGCAAGCCTGCCCAGCACTAGTCAGACGAGCTCTGGTAGCGGAACGAAAACGCCTCTCTCCGAGCAAAAGTGGATCGGCGGAAATACGAACCAAAATTTCAGAGCAGATGGAGGAGGCTACAACCCGAAGAAGTTCGCTTGTCGACTCAAAGTGCCGCACACTGTCGACTCAAAGTGCCGCACACTGTCGATTTAACAACTGCAAAGTTTTCGTCCCTTGGACTTAGTTAGGTTGGTTGGGTGGGGCAGTTAGTCTGAGCGGTGTTCCCTGTCCCGCAGCCCGTCCGTACCTGGCCCCGGCCGCCACGGTTTGTTTTCCTGTCCCCAAAAACTGTACCCAAAACACGCATGGTGAGAGGCGTCTTCGAGACACCTTCGAGACAAAGATACAACAGATTATTTAGGCAAAAGCACGCCAGTCAGGGAAGCACTCGAGCTCATGTTTTGTCAAATTTCTGCAGTCGACGACCTGTAAAGATTTGCTTAATACTTCCGGATTGGACTCACGCACTTTCTCCAATTCCCACAGCAATGCCGCCTTCGTCCAGTGAAAACAATCTAACCAAATCTGGTCAGACATGTTGGAGAATTCATTTTTTGGATCCTTGCGAGTCAGAAACTCTTTGAAGTCACGAACTACTAGAGCCAGATCCACGTCGTTGTAAATAGCATGCCATCGAATTCGTGAGCATCTGGCGATCCAGTCATACTTCTTGCGCACGCGGTCAACGCCACAAAAGGTCAAGATGTCTCCCCGAGGGATTAGGACCGCAAACTTTATAGTGTTGTCACCCACTAGGCTACGTAGCTCGACCATCTTCAGCTGACAGTCGGCAGTGGATGGCCGCTCTCCCCTGTCAGTCATCACGCTCAATAACAACCCCAAGCCACATGAGTTCGTGGCGCCGCCCGCGGTCCCCTTCATTTTCGTCTTGGAAATTTTTCGATCCCTGCCCAACGCAAGCTCGTCCCTGCGCACGCTGTGTCAAAGTCCATATGTAGTGAACGTACCCCATTCCCTAGCAACTTCACGTGTCGACCCTGTGAAAGTCGACGCTGTGTGCAAAAGAGTGCGGTGCAAAATTCTAACTCCGGATCCGGATAAGAAGGCCGTTGCGGTGCAAACTTCGGGTGGGATCGGGACTGGCGGGAAGACGAGGACCCCGTGCGTACTGGATTAGCGGGCGGGTTGACGGTGTGCTCCCACTTTATCCTGTACAACCGAACGAACCAACCGTCGTCTTCCTCCGGGTTCAATCTAAACCTCGGGAGGGCTCCGTGACGACTAGGCGACAGATACCGCAGCTATCTCCTCAGTTGCCGGTGACAGCGCACCTCAGTTGCCGGTGACAGCGCACCTCAGTTGCCGCTGACAGCGCAATCCTCGCGGTCCTTCCTTCTCAACAAGCTGCGGCCTGCACCTTATAGTTCGACCCCCTTCACGCTCAGGGACACGCTCAGACTGCGTCTTTACCCTCTACCTCACCTTCCTCTCCTGCCCCACCTCCCTGCAGGACACGTAAACGACCACTTGATAAATCGTACACTATAATGCACACGTGTGTGCATGTCATTCTCATGGCTTCGAACACGTTCCCATGTTAAGTCCACCGTCCTGTGTGTGTGTTTGATTGAGGTGCCTGTGCAGGAACCCAAAAACAGTTGTCGCTTAACGTATATCGTCTAATACAAAAAGACAAGGTATCAAAACCGAACTCCTCCCTCCCTCCCTCATCATCTATTTAACCTTGAATTAAATAAGTGATAAAGCCTGCTTAGATAACCCCGTTCAAACGAACTCTCGATAGATCGGTTCGCGGCCAGTATGCAGCTCGCGGCCAGTATGCAGCCCGCGACCAGTATGCAGCCGGCTTGTCACTTCCTCAAGCGGTTCGTCGACTTGTTCTTCGAGCTGAAGGTGACCTGGACGTCGGCAGGTCAAAGCTCTTCCGCAGCCCTGAAGGAAACCACTCATGGAGCCACCTTTTGTCCAGGTCGACCACCGACGAATACTGGCTTCATTTTTGTGTGTTGCCGCCCAACGACGCTCGTTGATCCAGTACTCCTGTTCAGGCACTTCAACAGACGAGGACACCTTCAACCCCGAGACTTGGTGGTTCGGGACCTTCTCCTCAACGGCACTCAGCCTGTTCATTCCAGCTTCCGTCCCACTTCCTATCGCAGCTTCCGTACCACTTCCTATCGCAGCTTCCGTGCCACTTCCTGTCGCAGCTTCCGTGCCATTTCTAGTACCGCGTTCCGTGTCGTCTGTGGTCACTATCTCCTTCAGCTGGATACCAAACTCGCCTGCCACTTCGGCTGCAAGCTGGACTTGCACCTCTTTGCTCACATTGCCGGGCTGGTGACAAAGTATGTTACGACATGCGAACTCCACGAACCGGTCCAACACCACATCATCAACCCCCGCGTTCAACTCCGATCTGGCCGCGAGTTGCACCTTGTTCGGGTCTCTGAACCAGTCGAAGTCGGGCGAAAAGAGGGCAATCTCGTCAGGACTAACCCTCGTCATTCGAGAGCACCAACCAAACCACGCCGCTGGTTGCTTCTCCAATGCCACAATCAACTCCACCTCCCTACTCGGGAGCACTCCACCACCACTCTGTGCTTCAGTAACCCGACTTGCTTCAGTAACCCGACTTGTTTCAGTCAGGCCAGCTGGAATCTCAACTGTCACCCGATGAAAAGTGCACCCATCAGTGGTCGCCAGTTTGCCCTGCTTGTCAAAAAACGCGGCAATCACCACGGCCAACTCTCGACTCACACGCTTCGCACACTCACTCCTCATTATTGCTTCCATTTTCTAACCCCATATTCCTCCAGGGACAGAACAGTCCCCTTCTCCCAGAACACTCCCCTTCTCCCAGAACACTCCCCTTCTCCCAGAACACTCCCCTTCTCCCACGGCTCGACGGTTGCGGCTCCTCTTACCTCAAAAGGTACCGACTCGAGCCTTCGTTAGGTAAGTCGCCCTTCCGCAGCGTTTTCACGACGTCGGGCCTTCGCTCTGGTCACGGAGTTCGACGAGTCGCTGATGCCCTGCCTGCACCGCTGCCTGCACCGCTGCCACTTGTCCCCATGACACACATTCCCACAAGTACGGACGCCCATTTCTTGGGTTGCACCGGAAAAAGTTTTAAGGGGGTTGAAGCGAGCGAGCATGTTAGTAGCTAACAAATGGAGCGAGCAAGTGTAATCCCAACAGGCTCTTGCGGGTTT
>NW_011645787.1:69674-72812 GCF_000223845.1 Gregarina niphandrodes | reverse complement strand
GGGGGGGGGGGGGGGTCAAGGGGGGGTCAAGGCCGGTGGACCGAGAGGACGGGTCGCCACTCGGGCAGGAGAGGTAAGTTTTTGTATTCCAGGTCTGTCAAATCCCGGCAGTCGATAACCTTCAATGATGTGTCCAATGAAGCGGGTTCTAACTCGCGAGCCTCCTCCAGTAACTCCTGCAACTCCTCCAAAGGCTGGCCGAAACTGTCGCACCAAACCTGGTCAGAAACATCTGAGAACTTGCCTTCCGGGTCGACTCGATGGAGGAACTCTTTAAGGTCACGAACTGCCATCGCTTGAGCCAGACCACTCCAATGACCGTACTTTAAAATTCGGGTGCATGGTTCCAGCCAATTACCCTCTTGACACAGACGGGCAACTTCATCACGGGTCGACAAAGCTCCCCTCGATACGAGGACGACAAACTGAATGATGTGATCATTTTGCATGCCACGTAATTCCATCATTTTTACATCGCAGCCATCAACCGGTGGCCGTATCCCCTCGGGAGTCATCACACTTCCCAACAAGCGCAGCACACACCTATTCGTACTACCACACACACTCGTCTTCATTTTCAACTGTAAATTGATTGGCTAGCTTTTTACCAGGCTGCTTACAAACGTGCAACCCATTCAGAACCGAACCCGACAACCCGAGTTCAGCAACTTCGAGAGCTGCCGCTTAACCCACCGCCAGAAAAAGCGTGTGCTATTTCGTTTAACCCACCGCCAGGGAGGGCGTGTGCTATTTCGTTTAACCCACCGCCAAGAAGGGCGTGTCCTATTTCGTTTAACCCACCACCCACTCACCCAATCCAACAAACTGTCGTGGCGGACTCCACCACTGAGACTGCGGTCTCTCAGTGGTGGAGTCCGCCGTGGCTGCTTGAGCATCGTGCTCCCCCTCCCTACACTCTATCGTAGCCAGGCCTGCCTACACTGTCAATTCCAGACGGGGGCAGATTAAAAGTCCCCTAAAAAAGCCCCCTCCCTGTTTTTGTGGATGAGGTTTGTGGCTGGATGGTCTGCACCCACTTCAGGTCTTACGCTTGAAAAGGTCGCCACATTTGTGCTTTGGGGCCAAGGACTTTTCTCGGAAAGAAGCGACGAGGTGGTGTTCGTGGTTGAATTGGATGATGTTAAGAGAATGCGGCGGAGAGTTTTCAGACAGCGGCCGATATGGGGGCTTGACGCTCGTGTGATGACAGTTGCGGAGTTGTCGAACGCATTGGAGCTTGACGTCCACCTCATGACAGTTGCGGAGTTGTCAAAGGCTTTGGATCACCGCGATCAGAATGTGCACACGCGTGCGACAGAGGAAGCGGAGCAGGAAACTACTGTACGATTGCAAATGGTGGATGTATCTTTCGAATCTCGACGCCGAGTGAAGTACTACAATCAAGCAAGTTCATTATACATCCGCACACCGGACTCAAAAGGGGTGCGGCGGGATAGGAAGGAGCCGCTTCCGGACGGCGTAGGAAAGGCCAACTTTAATTTCACCGTTAAGGGAGACTCAGTCCTCATTCTTGAACAAACTTTCCACGGGCGTGAACAGAATGAGAAGGAGCTCGGACGTATAGCTGGCAATCCCCCCGCATTGGACCCTACTCTTGAAAGGGCACTCATCGCCCAGGGAAGTACTTGGCTTGATTGGAGAAGCTTGATTGGAGAGTGAATGTGTGTGGCAGTGGAGAGTGAATGTGTGTGGCAGTGGAGAGTGAATGTGTGTGGCAGTGAATGTGTGTGGCAATTCGCATGACGACGAAAAAATGTTATTATCAGAGTTAACGACGGATGCTTAATGTGGTCGTCGGATGCTTAATGTGGTCGTCGGATGCTTAATGTGGTCGTCGGATGCTTAATGTGGTCGTCGGATGCTTAATGTGGTCGTCGGATGCTTAATGTGGTCGTCGGATGCTTAATCGTCGGATGCTTAATGTGGTCGTCGGATGCTTAATGTGGTCGTCGGATGCTCAATGTGGTTGTCTTATGGTACAAACGGTAGAATTGATTGTTGATGGCATCGGTAAGTCTCCACTGGGTCCGTCTGTCATTGTTCGTGGCCTTGAAGACGTTGGTGGCCTTGAAGATACTGGACCACATACCTGCGATAGGAAACACACTTACCTGCCTAAGTCCTTTGGTATTGTATTGCTGGAACATCGTACTCGACGGCTTATACTGTGTCCCATCTTGATGCACAATTCTCCGTCCCTTCGGACTACCCCTCCATATGAACGGGACATCTTGCGTCGTCGCCTTCAATACATCATCTACCCCTCCGTAATTGAATTTTCTCCAATAGGTTTTCGCTTCCGCTACAGTCTCCCGAACTTCTTTCTCGTCGGGACGGTCATGCGTAAGTGTGCGATCTGCCGTCTGGTAAGGAACTTCCAACTCTTCATACTTTTGCTGGTGCGGCGAACGACCAATGAAGGTCACACCAGACATTGGGTGAGGGCTAGGTTCCTTAATACTAAGCTCTTGAGTAGGCTGACTATGGGGGACACGCTCAGACTGATTATGGATTTCGCCATGCTGTTCACGTAGCTGAAGGACCTCACGTAGCTGAAGGACCTCACGTAGCTGAAGGACCTCCTTAGGCAGTTGGGTGACATCCTTTTGCTCCTCCTGCATTTTATCTCCCTGCATTTTGTCTTCCTTGCCATCCGCAACGTCCAATTCAGCTTGAGCAACTTCTTCCTGAGATTGGGGCTCTTGCGTCCCCTCCAAATCAGTCTCAACAGCAACGGGGGTGGACTCTTGCTCGACATGCAGTGACTCCACACCTCTGCCTTCGACCGTTGGCGTTTTAACCTCCGGTACTTCCACTTCAAGTGTCTGTGCCTCAGGTACTCCTCCCTCAGGTACTTGGCCATCATCATCCTTTATCTCACCATCTTCTAGCTCGTCCTCCTCTACCTTTCTTTCTTCTTGCCCCACTTCAGGCTCCTCCTTTATCTCACCATCTTCTAGCTCGTCCTCCTCTACCTTTCTTTCTTCTTGCCCCCACTTCAGGCTCCTCCTTTATCTCACCATCTTCTAGCTCGTCCTCCTCTACCTTTCTTTCTCTTGCCCCGCTCAGGCTCCTCCTTTATCTCACCATCTTCTAGCTCGTCCTCCTCTACCTTTC
>NW_011645787.1:48041-69654 GCF_000223845.1 Gregarina niphandrodes | reverse complement strand
CTCCTCCTTTATCTCACCATCTTCTAGCTCGTCCTCCTCTACCTTTCTTTCTTCTTGCCCCGCCTCAGGCTCCTCCTTTATCTCACCATCTTCCAGCTCGTCCTCCTCTACCTCGACATCGGCCTTGGCTTCACCGTGATCAACTTGACCCTCTTCCACCTCGTCGGGTCTTTGCTCTTTGGGTTCGCCTGCATGGCCTTTGATGTCGTCTTGTACTTTCTTGTCTTCGTCTTGAAATTGAGCTTTCCTCTTTTCAGTCTGGTCGACCTGATCTGTGACTTTCACCAGTGGTGATAAGTGTTCATTCATGTTGATGGGGCTGTCAATCTCTTCCATAGGGTGCTTCATCAGTGGTTCATTTTTTTGGTACTTAGCCTTCTCTGACTTCCGCGATCCCTTCCTCGAACCTTTTCTCGTAATCTTTCTTGCCATCGTAAAATGTGCTATTGTCACTAAACATATTTTCAGTCAGTTGCGGCGACCATAATTCAAACTCTGGTAAAGACACACAGACCTTGCGACCGACTTGAAGCATAGTATGCTGTCGTAGTACATGGTCCTGACGGATGGATGGACTCCATATGGCCATCGCAAGTGTCTCAGTAGTTACAATAGAGACGAGCGAACTAAGCGCCTTAAATGGTGAGTCAAATTGTTGTGTGTCAGAACACTATTGTGTAGGCGCCTTGCGCTTGCGTGTCTTCACTGCTGGTGCAAACAGTGGAAGACATGACAGCGTACCACGACTGCGGCGAACACGCACGATTTTTGAGGTACAGCTTGAATGGTGTTCCCGCTAGGAATCGAACCGGTGACCATGGACGCGGTAGGTACTGTTCCTCTTTTTACCACAACGCTTCGGTGCCTTAATTCTGGTTTGTCGAGCATACCCCCGCTGCATCCGGAAGCCGAGACTGACGGGTCGATTAGTGGGGAGCAACAAGCGTGTCAGAACGAAGACGAATGCCCGATCAAAAATGGTTGTCAGGACGCATTCGAAAGTCATATTGATAGGCTCAGCGATTTACTGAACGTAGAACACTGGAAAAGAGCACCAGTCTTGGTCGTCTCGAGCGTCCGCGGTTTCGGGGACTGGCGCAGGTGTTGCATTTGCTATCAAGAAAACCCGTGTCATGAGGGTGGAGGATGCAGGCAAGTCAAGTTAATTGATGATCCAGAAATGGACCTGAAGGGCGACTGCGGCATCTATTGTACTACCTACGCGCTGCTGAATGCCTTAGAGATGACTAGATGGTCTGGCCCGGCAGTATCAAGTCCTACTTTGTCGGGTTCAACCCGCTCCGAATCAGCCCAGTCCGAATTGCCCCCGTCCGGGTGTGCGCTGCCTCTCATTTTCCGTGTGGCTTGGTCGGCAGTGGTATTGGAGTACAGCGAGAACGTTTTGCCGTTCGCTCTGAGTGTGGTCTACGCTGGTTTATTTCGATTGCTATGTGAGCAGTGGTACACGGTGAACGTGGCAGTGGGGCGGGCGAGCGTGGAAGAAGTGCCGTGGTCTTATATCCACGAAGTGGCGCCCTGGCTTTGTTCCTTGTTTAGAGACAAGCTTTTTCGTGAGTTGCCGGCGCCGCAGATTTTGACGAGGAGTGTGCTCCGAAGCATGGCGAGTAGCCAGCCGCTGGACGCCACGTACCAGCAGCTGTGGTCCATGATGAACGCCCACGATTACCAATGGCAGTTCAGTCTCCCCGTACTCGTGGCGAACCAACGCTGGATTTGTCATGCCTATCCCCGCTGGGACCGCTTTTACTCCGAAGACCGCTCAGTCATGCCCGTGCCCGGTCTGGAGCAGAGAGCAGCACAGCTGGAGCAGTCCTGGCTAGCCGGCTCCTCTCTGAATGAATCCTGGTTCCATGGGACCTTGAACAAACTAAAATGCTACGCCTGTTCTTTGTCCCGTGCATGTCAGTTCACGCCGTGTTGCCTAACGCCGTTCCACGAAGAATGCTGGGCCAACGTCGAGGCCAACGCCGAGGCCAGTGAGTCGTTCACCTCAGCATCGGTAAACGACTCGCCGGGGGCTGTTCGGTGTCCAGTGTGCAATGCTCTGATTCTGATGCGAGGTGAATTGCGGGGCTCACGCCTCGAAACCGAGTTTACAGAACACCTCCAACAGAACGCGAGCTACAACGTTCCTTTGACGCTAACGGATCTACCGCAAGACCCCGACACCTCTCCCGACACCTCTCCCGACACCTCTCCCGTCCCGGTTTTGGTGTTTGTAAGAACGACCAGCGAATTTCAAAACGCAATCGACTCATTCTACCTGATGGCTACGGTGCCAATAATTATAATGCAATCGCTCGGTCTCCGACAGAGACTTGCCCAGCCGCTAATCCCGACCAATCCCATAGTGGACCACTGCGTATACAAGCGCTCCGTCTAATCGGACGTAAGATGTGTTACGCTGTTTAAGAATGCAGTTCGATACACTCCACAGAGGTCTAAGAAGATGCGTTGGTTGGTTAAGGTAGGTTATGCCTTTTGTGTCGGTTGAATGCTCTGCGAAGGCAGCATGCATGGTTCAGACAGCAGCGATGACAACACTCGAGGCTACGCGAGAGACAGCAAAGTGGAAGCATAGGGCTTGGGATCGTCGCCACGTGAATGGAGTGGGGGCAATTCGCCACTCTCTGATGGCAGATGTACGACGGCAGACGCCCAGCGTTGGTAGAACAGCAAGTACCGGCAGCGTACAGGATCGCGACTGGAAAGGGTACTCGCTGGCATCACTCCAGTACCTCTCGAGGTTATCAGATTCGGAACAAGTGGTTGGTCGAATAGCGTGGTAGTTGTTTTAGGATGCTTATATCGTCCAGCAGCTCTGAAATTTGCCATGGCCTATCCTCTTGGGCACCTTCCTTCGGCGCCCGGCCGAGCCGTCTTTTTTAGTCACAATCAGGGCATGCATGGCATCGTCTCAACCCAGAGCATCGTCTCAGGAAAAAAAAGACAAGAAAGCCTCGCCTCTTGGTGGAATCTCTTTTACGGAAAAAAGAGGCGCATGGCACTGCTTGGAATCGAGCCTGTGACTCTGGACGCTGTTGGGCCCGAGCCGTTGTTTATAACCACACTTAGATCTCTTAACCACGGACTGAAACAGCGGACCCAACCACCGAAGCTGGACACGAGAAGGGGACCCGACTCGGTCGAGCCTACCCGTTCAAGCGACTCCAGTTCTTCTTGCAACCAGGCCAACGATGACGCAGCGCCGCTTCCGAGCGAAGAAGGAAAAGACGATCCAGTGGAAGAATACAACGGCGTGGGTAACGATTATCACAATGACCCGCATGACGGCGATGTGCAGGCCGGCGATGCGGAGGCCGGCGTTGCGCAGGCCGGCGATGTGCAGGCCGGCGATATGCAGGCCGGCGATGTGCAGGCCGGCGATATGCAGGCGTGTGGCAACCACGTGGAACAACAGGATGCCCTCCCGGACCAATATGTTGGCGATTACCCTAGAAAACCGACAGATCAGGAACTAGACGGCGCGGCTGACCAAGGCGGAACATTTAGGAATGGATCCTTTGGCAGTGCGAATGGAGCAGAGTCGCCGGTGCTGATTGTGACTACAATTCGAGGGCTTAATGACTGGCATAGATGCTGTATCTGTTATCGTGAAGATCCGTGCGATGAGAGCTCAGGTTGTAAGCGAATAAAGCTGATTAGCGACCCCAGGCACGACTTTAGGGAGAAGGGATCAAGAATCTACTGCTGTACTTACGCCATGTTGGATGCCCTGAGGATGAACCTTGACGACCATTTCATTTTCTCCATGCTTTGGGCCGCAGTGGTCTTGGAGTATAACGAACTCTGTTTGCCGTTCGCGCTGTCTACGACATCCCTGTCTATCTTGCGATTGAGATGTGATCAGTGGTATACCGTGAACGTGCCGCGGGTAGATAGCGGCGATGTTATGTCTTGGCTCTACATCTATGACCTTGCACTGAGTTTTAGTTCCGTGTGGTCGCGTGAGGATCGGTCGTTTCTAGACTTTGAGGCCTCTCAAATATTGACCAAGACAGGTGGCGTAGCTGCCTTTAACGGCAGAATGTTGGGTGACACGATAAGCAAACGGCTTTGGATCATACTCGAAAATGATTGTGATTGGAATTTCAATCTTCCAGTACTCAAAATGGAAAAATGGATCTGTCAGGCGTCCCCTAAATGGAGTCGTTTCTATCATGAAGACCGACTATCTCTTCCACAATCTGGACTCAAGAACAGAACAGCACTTGTCGAAAAATGTTGGGCAAACGGCACTAGCGAACATCTACTGTGTCAAGCGTGCTCTTTACCCTACCCTGATCAGTTCACGCCTTGTTGCATCACCTCATTCCATAAAAAATGCTGGAGGATAGAGGGAGTGTGTCCTGGCTCAAACACTAGGTGTCCCGTGTGCCATTCCGTTCTCCGTAAGATGTGTCCTCTGGGTCAGCCCGCAATCGAATTCGCGACCGTGAAATCCGAATATGGTCACTTCGCCATTCGTAAGGACAAGCAAGCCGGAAACAGATTCTGCTTGGTGTATGTCAAAAACCCTTCGGAGTTGGAAGCCAGTCTCCAAAGCCCGAACAAACCGGACACGGTCCCCATCATAATTCTGGTGTCCCTTGGGCTCAGGCAAAGGATAGCAGAACCGACAATCCTCACCAATCCCTCCCTCCACCATTGCATATACTCAATATAGAAATGGAAAGAACACACGCGTGTTATCCCCCAATGAACTACACGCTACTAACCACAATCAACCAAAAACTGGTCGCGCGGCGCACCAAGCGAAACACAGTTGAGTTGTTCAGGGCGCTGCATCAGCCGACTCTCTGGAGGTGGCTGAGAGTCCTTGAAGAGGCCAAGATCAGGTGCCGCTTGTCGCTCTTTGTGTCAATCAACTCGGGTACACGCCTGGCAGAACACAGACAGACGCCCAAAGCAGGGTCATCCGTCTTCAGTTTCTCCGACCAAATCCAATGTCGTAGTGCAACAAACACGACAACCCTGCCCGGATCTTACTGCAAAAACGATCCTCGAGTTCTTCATTGATCGCCAACGAGCCATAGTCCCCCTGGTCGCAGTCCCCCAAGCGGCATCTCCGCCAAACCCAAGTGGCCATCTCTCCGGTCGCCAATCTTCAGGTGGCATTTCCTCCGGTCTCCCAAGCGGCCTCTCAGGAGGCCTCTCAGGTCGTCAATGCTCAGGACGCCAAGCCCCAGTTAGCAGACACTTGGGGATCGGGTGGGGCACTCACTCATTTGCTGGATGGCGCTCGTCGACTTGAGGTAGATGAGGAAGCCCCATCGTGACCGCCTTCGATAGAGTTCCATTCGTTCCACCGCCTTCGTTTCTATGGCGTGAACCCTCCACTCCCCGGGCACCCCACCAACCCGCTCAAAGTACACTATCCTGACAAACTTAATCCGGCTTTCACGGCACTTGTAACAAGGCAGTAGGAGAAGGCTGATAACGCTCAACAGTGACACCAGCAGTGTGCGATTTTCCTGTCTGTTCCCACAGTGCTGCGATCGTTATTTAATTGCGGATTCGTATAGTGGAGACGGGCAGTATTCTGCGTATGATAAACCCTCTCTGGGTATGGCCAGGAGGTCTGTCATTGCGCCTTTCAGCCATCTCAACATGTCACAGTATTTCTCCGTTGGCCGGTTGGCTTGATGTAGTAATCGTTGCAGATTGATCGGGCAGTATGGTGGGACGGATATACCGGGCAACAGACCGTCATCTTTGACGATTTCTATTCGTCAGAACGCTATTGCGACATGTTAAGATGGTTATCCGAAAATCCAATCAAGGTCCCCATCAAAGGCTCAATGACCGACCTACTCGCAACAAACTTTGTCATCACGAGCAATCAAGACCCTGACGAGTGGTATCCGCAAGTCCCCGACAAAAGCGCACTGCAAAGACGAATAACAGAAACAATTCACATGACCGAAGTTTACGTTCCGAGTGAAACAAAGTTTTTATGGTGAGGTATTTAATGTAACAAGTGTCCCCGAGTCACTTGATGCTTGGTTGGTGAGGCACAGAGGCGAGCGGCGATTTGGGTGACTCACGGTGCGCGCACAAAAGTGTGTGTACAAACGCGCACACATGTTTTCCTACGAGATGGATTCCAATTCTGACCTTTTTGCCGAAGAGACTCAAACAGAGAAAAACTTATAAATTAAAGCTATCTGATTAACAAGGTTTCCCCCCTATCAAGAAAAAGAAGGGCCAAAATAATTCGTCTTGCCCCCTCACTCAATCGCGGACTTAAACTTCGTTAGAATCTTGTACGCCCCTCCCTCTGGATCAAACCACCGGCCATTCGATCAAACCTCTGTCTGTCCTCGGGTTCCCTCCGTCTGTCTTTGTGCTGCCTATCTTCGTGGTTAAGTAGTGGGGTTGGTTGATTGATTGGTAAGTCAGAAAAATTGAAGCCGTAGGAAGAGGCTGCCATGACTTTGACGTACAGCAGTGATACGTTTGAGGGGGTGGCCTAAGTTGTTGGTGATGCCGAAGTCGCCGACGAGATCTTCTTCTTGTGCGAGAGAAGCGCAAAATCTGCGGGCGCGTTCGCGCATCTCCTCGGATGCGTTGGCTGCCGCCTCGGTTACTGCATCGGCCACGAGGACGTCATTGGCATGAAGTCGAGCGTCATTCTCTGAGTACGGATTCCATTCCAACTCAGGGTGTGTTCGAGCCCAAGCACTCCCTCGAGGTGTCACCGACACCGTCTCTGACATCATGCCTACCACAAACACGTTCTCCAATGCCCCCAAATTCGCATCCCAAACCTCCATTATCACCTGTGGGGCATCAATCAACAAAGCACCGAGAAACGCCGACTTCGCTGACGACGACTCGCCACTACGTATTGCTCGTACTGAACGCGACATCTCAAATTTTAATTAAACCCAAATAGCAAACACTTCCCACCAGTTAGCACACACTTCCCAGCAGTTAGCACATTCCCAACAACGTTCGGAGACAACTGGCATAGCGTTCGTCCCTCCGTAACCGGGCGGCATTTGGCTCGAACTCAGCTCACTATCGTCTACGTCCACACGCCTCCAGCAGACCCCACAATGGCGCCCCCGGTTGGCTTGTTGGGTAGATATTCGGTGCCTACTATTCCTCAAAAATACCTCCAGGCTGGGGACGGTGTCGTGGTTGTCTCGATCATTCTTGTCGCGCATGTGGTCTGAAAAGTCGGAAATAAGCAAAAATGGGGTTGCTCGGAATCGAACCCGTGACCCTCGATGCCGTTGGTACCGCTCCCTTGTTTACGACCACGCTTAGGTCTCTTAACTACGGACTGAAGAAAAGGGCCCAACAACTAGATACTGAGCCGACGGGGAAGAGCCCACCCGTTCAAGACAAGCTCACGTGTTCAATTGGCGATGAACGTACTGCAGGCGAAACTGAAGGCGCGCTAGGCTCAGTGAATGAGGCACGAGATGCGGAGAACAAAGAGAACGAAGCCGACAAAGGGAACCTGAACGACTCCAAAGATGATGACTCCAAAGATGATGACAACGAAGATGATGACAACGAAGATGCCTGTCAAAAGGAAAAGGAAGAACGGGACAAGGACGAAGATGAAATGAGTGGTAAGACGCAAGATGTGAAGGGCAACGATGACGGTGCAGTACAGAAGTGGGCAAGGCCTCCAATTCTGGTTGTGACCTGCGTCCGGGGCTGGCAGGATTGGCACAAATGTTGCATCTGTCACCAGAACGACCCTTGTCACGATGGATCAGGCTGCCAAGAAATCAAGCTGATTAAGGATCCGGTGATAGGCGCGGTGACTATTACTGGTGAGTACAGTATCTATTGCTGTACCTACGGGACGCTGCACCGTCAGGAGGCGAGGGACGGCAGCATTTTCGATGTGCCGTGGGCTGCAGTTGCACTCGAGTACATTGATGTGATTTTCCCGCTTAGTCGTTGGTCCATATTATTGAGCCTGCTCCGTGTGAAATGTGAGCAGTGGTACACAGTGAACGTGGCATCAACAGACACATCTGTCGCGGCATGGCGTGATATCCACGACGCCGCATCATGGTTCAATGGGGTGTTCTCAGCAGATTTGCTGCATGTTTTGAGACATGTCGACGGTTGGCTGATGAGCGGTGGCGCGGACATGAAAGGCCTGGCTTCTGCGGTGTCCTCTGACGCCGGCCGTAGCCGACTTTGGTCTATGTTCGAAAAGGTGGGGGGTTGGCGTTTCAGTTTGCCGACTCAACTGTCGGAATTAGTCTTACTGTATCATGCATATCCTAAGTGGGATTATTACTACGAAACTGATGCCTTAACCATGCCTGCACTGGGGATAGAAGCTCGAGCGAGGATGATGGAAGCTGCCTGGGTCAGCTCAGCTTGGTTTGGTCCGCACTCGGGTTTGTTTCCGTGCGGAATGTGTGCCCAATATGGGTCTACTGTTTGCACTCCGTGCTGTTTTCAACCGTTTCACGATGAGTGCTGGGAGGCAGAACGGGCCTGCTCCATGCGAGACGAGGACGATCGGTGCCCTATGTGCAATGCCCATGTGATGCATATGTTCGAGCTCCAGCATCCCGAGGTGCAGCTGCAAATCCGAGCAGAAATGGAAGGCGGCAATTCTCAAACATTCGGTTCAACAGCCAGGACGTTGCAACCGACCGACCCACTGGTTTTTGTCCGAACCAACGACGACTTGTTGCGTTGTATGAAGAGCAAATCGACCCGGGACGCGACCATTATCGTTTTACTATCTTTGGGGGTTAGACGCCGGATGGCTGAACCGCTGCTATCGACCAACGCCATGGTAGACCATTGTTTGTACAAGAATCTGGGCTGCGCTCAAAGCTCGGTTGGTGCTCAAAGCTCGGTTGGGCTGCGTCCTGAGTGAATGGTTCTGAACGGGGGTGCATCGTTCGAACACTTCTAGACGGTGCCGCGGCCTGGTTTGAAAAATGGCTGCGTTCAACTGGAAGCTTACAATCATTATCTCTGTCGTGCTGACGGTGCTCTTGGTGTCGTTGGTGATTTGGTGGAGAATAGCTAAGCGTGCAAAGCAGAAGAAGCGTATGCGGGACGAACATGAACTTCGAAATAAATGTAAGAACGGGAAGGAGGTAGTAGGGTGTTTGGGGAAGGTGGTAAACCCCGGGGAAGGTGTGTGTGCTGTGTGTGTACTTATGTGTGGAATTAGATCGAAAGGAACATGAAGGAGTTGAGAACAAAGCGAAATTGATGGAAGATAAAGGTCGTGCCGACAAGGACATCCAAGGTGGATTGGTAATGGATAGGAAGTCAGGAGACAATGCGGGAGACAAGAAGGTCTTGGGAGCGAGGCCGGAGAATGCGGCTGCATTCGTAGCTGATGAGTATAATGATCCGGACGCGGAAGTGGACGACGATGATGAGGAAGATGAGGAAGATGAGGATGAGGAGGGGGAGGAGGAAGATGAGGAAGAAGATGAGGAGGAGGTTTAACAAGTTTGCCTCTTTGGTTGACACACATCTTTGATTACACACCTCTTTGGTCTAGCTATTTTTATCAGCAAAATGAGCTGGTTAATTATCAAGTCACGTTTTTTGGTTTGTTTCGGCGACTGTGCTGCCTACGGTTGTAGCATTGTTGTTGCCTACGGCGGTGGTGATGGTTGTAGTGGTCTTGAACCAGGTGCTGGAGCCCAAGGTGTTGGTGATAGCAGGAAAAGATATTTTAAGGAATTGATCTTGAACATTATTATTAATGATACTATTCCATTCATGCATCATCATCGACTCACGAGGTTCCAATCTTATGCTTAGATTTTGTTCCAGTAAATTCCTGTTGGGTAATGGAGGTAGATCAATATTTATACATACATTACTATGAAGTAATTCATCAATAAATTCATCTACATGGAACAGTTTAAATGAACCATTATTTAATCTTAATCTTAATAATCTATTGTCAGTATAAAGCTCCTCAAGTTTGCGATATATCCTTTCAGGACTACCAGTCAATCGTAAGTAAACTGCGGATAATGCTTGTAAATATTTAAAATCAGTTTGTTCCATATATTCATCTACAACTGAATCACTTGGACCAATTTGTAATAACTTTAACAATAAACATAGAAATGGACAGGCTTTGTTATTACCTCCATATACGCTTCCTACATATTTCAAACCTGCTGCCTTATCCAATAAAGTTACCGCTATAATACACACCTATGTTGTGTAACACTTCCTATGTGTAACACCTTACACCTATGTGTAACACATAGTTTACCTATGATGTCCTAACTATGTGTAAGGTTATGCTAACTATGCGTAAATACATAGTGAGCTCCAGTTAGTATACATCCAAAAAGTGTGTGTGTGTGTTATACATACCATTCAAACCGAAACAATACTCCTTCCAATATGCCGAATCGTATATACGATTTCTTGTAATCTGATTAATAAGGAACTGAGGATTAGTCCCATGCACGCTGCGTGTTAATGGATCTGTTCTATTAGACATTATTTAAAAACACCCCAAACTGGGTTCGTCCCAAACTGGGTTCGTCCCAAACTGAGTTCATTTCCCGGTGACCTTTCTTCGAAGTTTTTTCTTTGCATTAGGACCAAGTTGCCTGAATGTTCTTTTGGCTTTGATCCTGGAGTTTATTTTCTCTCGTCTTTGTTGATTGAATGCTTCCTTCTTTAATTTAAGTTGTTGGATTTCTGATGCTTTAAGACATTTCTGTACTCTCAGACTATGTCCTGGTGAAAGTTCAATTCCCTTCCAATCTCTAACGCTGGTTATAACAGAATCTTTGTTAGTGAATAGCACGTATCCATACCCTTTACTCAAGTGGGTAATAGAATCACGAAGAAGTCGAACATTTCGGATATTACCATACTTCAGAAAACTCTCATACAAGTGGTCTTCACTCCATGATCGCGGTATGTTGCCAACAAACACAGAGTATAGACGATCGAATTTAACCTTCTTCGCGGTACCAGCTCTCTCCGCCTTCTCAATAAATAAATGTCGTTGACCATAAACAAAAGTATTCTTCAACAATGCTTTATACACATCCTGCTCCTCTTTAAACACAATATACATATAGCACGGCACCCCCTCTACAAACATAGTCTTCTTCTGCACCGCAACATGTCGAGGCAAATTTTGATACAAAGGATGTATAGGCAAACTCACAAAACGATACGACTCCAAATCCTTCTTTGTGAAACCCAAAAATCGAATCAAATCATACGGCTTAGACAATACACCCACATCCACATTCTTAATCAATACGGTTCGCGACAAATCTTCTTCACGTACACCTTCATCATCCTTCTCATCATCCTCCTTCTCATCATCCTCCTTCTCATCATCATCCTCCTTCTCATCACCCTCCTTCTCATCATCCTCCTTCTCATCATCCTCCTTCTCAGCCTTCACCTCCTTCTCTTCTTTCTTAGTCGTTTCAGTCTTGTGTCCATGTGATCGAGGTCGAGACCTAGTCGAGTCAGACTTGCCTGTAATGCGCACGACCTTGTCTGAGTTTGAGATCGAACTCGCCACCTGCCCCTTCGTCGAGGCGGTCGCTACCTTTCCGGCACCACTGGCCTTTCCGGCACCACTGGCCTTTCCGGCACCACTGGCCTTCAGCACTGGTTTGTGTTGAATGTCCTTTCCGCGCTTGCGAGACTCGCGCTTGCGAGACTCGCGCTTGGGAGACGCTTTCTTTACAGATACTCGTTCGGCCTTCCTGTCGACCCGCCCTTTTGAGTTGTTTCCCCCGACCCGTGCTTGGGTCTTCGGTTGTCCACGGGCCATCGAATTTTTATTCCAAGCGGAGCCCCTGCTCTTCCTCTTGCCGCCTCCTCTTGCCGCCTCCCACCGATATGGACCTTGCTGGTGTGAACCTTGCGGGTGTGAACCTTGCGGGTGTGAACCTTGCCGGAATAGACGGACAACATTTCACACTCGTTCGAAACTCTGAGAGCGCATTCGTAATATCATTTCATCGGGGTATGGACATCAGTACCGTACCAGTTACCGTCAGTGCCGACTCAATGCAGTCCGTGTCAGATCGGAAACTTGAGTGTTGTCACACACACTGCGCAACCAGACGATTAGAACCAACTTGGTGTAATTTCCGCATATATTGTGTGGTAATAAAAAAGAGATTACGTCCTCATTAAAAGGCGCAGGGTACATTGACTATGCCTCTTCCCGGGACGGTCATCTGAACAAATCGTCCTGTTTGGGGGGAAGGGTATCCGACTGGCAGAGCCTGAGCGACTGGCACAGGGACCGGCATGGGAGCCGGTTGCGTGGCCCAGAAGCGAATGACGGGTGTGAGAGTGGCAGCTGGAGCTGGAGCTGGAGCGGGAGCTGGAGCTGGAGCGGGGGCAGTGTGTGCGCATGGCTGATTGTTCTGGCACACATTCTCCGCTTGACATACGTGCTCTGTTTGGCACACATGATCCGCCTCGCGATGTCCACCACAGCATGTGGTGTGGTCGCATCCGCTATGAGGTCGACAACAGCTTTGTCCTCGTCTCTTGGAGGCCCGGTTATTCGACGAGCAGCAATGGTTTGAGCAGTGGTTAGAGTGGCGGCTTTTGCAATGATCCCTTGAGCTGCTTGCGTAACTCCCGGCCCGGTCGCCACAATAGCTAGAGCACTCGCTGCCATACTGGCTACTGCCATATCGGCTACTGCCGTAACGACTACTGCTATGATATCTGGTGGACCCAGACAAGAGGCTATAGGAGCCAGCGCTATTAAATGAGCCAGCTTCAGAGCCCGCGTCACGTCGCCGTCTACTCCCACTGGCAGGGACGAGATGGGTCTTGTCCTCACAATTGGACTCCAACTTTATCTGCTTACCCGAAGCCGGGTCCATGATATATGTTTCGGTCTTGGAGAATGCCATTATATATTTTTATTAATTTCACAACCAGAAAATTACCGACAATTAACTGGGACCGGGCGGACTGGCGGACGGGCGGGCGGAGGGGGGCTTTAATAATTCTAAACGCCGGATTGTAGAACGTATATCCACGTCGGAACGTTAAAGCAAGAATAACCATCAGGTCCGGACTGTATCATACTGTCGACTGTATCATACTGTTGGCTATTTTGTACCGTCCTTCAACCGAATCAGCTGGGACTGTAGAACTCGGATATAGCATAAAGCCATAAGTAGCAACATCTAAGTAGCAATCGACGTCTGGAGGAGAATGTATTGTAGCCCGGACGACGTGCTCCGGTACAATTTGCTAATTAGCGCCCTGACTACGGGAGGCAAGAAGGGGTGCCAGCATTACGAGCGGGGCTGTGCCGTGGTGGCCAGCTGTTGTAACAAACGGGTGTTCGGGTGTCGCTTGTGTCACGACGCCATGGCCTCGGATGGTCATAAACTCTCGCGCGTGTCCGCGATCCTGTGCTTGGAATGCGAGACGCAGCAGACACCTTCGGAAGCCTGCCAGGCTTGCGGCCTACGCTTCGCAAAACACTATTGCCACCGCTGTTGTCTCTGGGACAATGCCAGAGAAGTCTTCCACTGCGATCAGTGCGGTCATTGCAAAGTGGGTTCCAGTCAAGAGAACTTTCACTGTAACACATGTGGAATATGCCACTCAGCAGAACTCAAGACTTGTCTAAGTACGTACTCATATATTCCCATTATTCCAATTCCCACTATTCCAATTTCCATTATTCCAATTTCCATTATTCCAATTCTCACTATTCCATCCATTTCTCTTGTAGAAGGTGCAGCCGAAGACTGCTGCTGTATCTGTCTCGATCCACTGCTCTCTGGAACCAAACAGTGCTCCGTACTCACTAACTGTGGTCACATTATCCACACCAACTGTTTCGCTAATTACTCAGCCACATTGCCCTTGCCTCTCTGCCCTTTGTGCAAAACACAATGCTCATAAATCCGACGCTACCATCAGTATGGTACCTACCATCAGATAATTAATTCAGCCCCCCCAACCTAAATGTTTGCAATAAGCACACACAGGCAACACCTTGGTTGATTCTACGGTCACTGGAAAGTGCCACATTAGATTCAATTTTTGACGCCATTCAAAAAATATAAGGGATATGTACCGTTCCCTTCGCGGGTATGGTAAGCTGCATGTAACCAGACCCAGCCACCGGCAAGGGAGTAGTGGTCTGAGCTCCATACTGGGTGGTCTGAGCTCCATACTGGTGAGCTCCATACTGGGTGGTCTGAGCTCCATACTGGGTGGAGTCAACTCGGCTGATCGGCTGGATGATCGGTACCCATCGTCCTCCTCGACTCGCGGGCGGAAGACCGGCAGATTGCTGAGCCGCCATCGAATGAGCCACCACCGACTGGGTCCCCATCGCTTGCGTCACCATCGGCTCGGTCACCATCGGCTGAGTCACTATTGACTGGGTCACCATTGGTTGAGTCACCATTGGTTGAGTCACCATTGGTTGAGTCACCATCGGCTGGGTCAGGCGCATCGTGGCCGACTGGACGGGAGCCGCCTGAGACTGAAGAGCTACTGCCGGGGAAGGACTGTACCGGGGTCCTCCTCCGACTACGGCCGGATGAGGGATGTTTGCTGCAGGCCCAAGCTTACAGCCATGGGCGCAAACAACCGTCGGCGAACACAGGTGGCTGCTCGTACCGTGACTCACTTCCTGACACCCGCATTGACATACTCCCGCCCTCTGCTGACAGTTGCACTCTGATCGGCAATCAACATTTCGACAATCAACACCTCGGCAGCAATCGCACACGCAGTCACCGCACTCGCAGCCACGTTGGGCGCTATGACTGCACCCGCAACCTTGGGGACTTCCGCGACACTTTTGGCTCCTGTCGTGTACAGTCTTCGCAGTCCGCTCGTGCGCATTCTTTTCGGGCGCGCACCCGCACTGGCACTGGATGTTCCGCGAGTGGCGGTAACTAACAAACGAGCCGAAACGTTGCGAACTCAACGAACTACGCCGACTCCTAGTTCCCGCCGAACTCTCGGCTAAACAACCCACCGAGGGATGGTGAGCGGAGGGATGATGGTCGTTGCAGTTGGACTCCACCAGTATTTGCTTCCCTGTCTCCTCGTCCGTCAACCGAGTCTCCGCCTTGATGAATGCCATTTTTGCCCGTTTAAAATTAACCCGGAAAACGGCGCAAACAAACACTCGGATCGGGATCATCCATTCGTGGTCCCGAGAGAAGTCATCCACTCGTGATCCCGAGAGAATTGAATTCATCCGCTCATCTCCGACAAGTCATCCCCGCAAGGAATTATCCTCTCCTTCTCCTCCTGAAGAAGCCTCCAGCAAGAAGTTTTCGGGACGAAAAGCCGCTCAAAAAGTACACGGCACATTCACTGTCCCCTTGCCCGGAATCGTCATCTGTATAAATCCTCCAGGGGCCTTCGTGTGCGCCCAGAAACTCGTGGTCGCAGAATGACCCCCCTGATACGCGTGTGCACACGCGTGTGCGCCGCAGTTTCTTGACCGCTGCGACTGGCATTCATGGCGCCTGGCACAGCAACTACGGCCGCAGTGGTGCGGGCAAGTCTCCACGGCGCAGCAACTATGGTTTCGCGGTCGGCGAGGCTGTCGCGCCGCGCAGAAGCGGTCCCTATGCTTGCGGTCATGAGCCAACCCCGCGAGATCCGACAGCGCAGACAACCCTCTCTGCTTCAACCCGTCATTGCCCACCTCCTCTCCGCTAGGGGGCTCGTGCAGATGCTCCAGATCCTCACAATTCGAAACTACGCAGATCCGACGACCTGTCTCTGGATCGATGATCACTGACTTGGCCGACGTGAAAGGCATGATTTTTTTAATTCGCCTCATACCCGGTATAATTACCGACAACTGCACTGCCTAGCCGCCTTTCATATTCTGGACTTCAATTCGCTCACATACAATCGCGGTGAGTTGGGCAAGGGGAATCCTCTCGACAGTCCGCTGATCACTAGCACTTGGCCCATCAATATTACTCGGCCCGTCAAGACCATCCAGACCACTTGGCCCGCGCGATCACCGAGGCTGGGGTCATTAGTCCGTTGCAATGGCCGTAAACTCCTCTCCCATGCCGATAGCCGTGGCGTGATACGAGCCAAGGGCCAGCACTCGTTGGGGACTGAAAAGCGAGTCCTGCACAGACGCAGCCGTGCTCGTACCAATGCTGCTAGCCCGTCCCAAGGACGCCACGAAGCCCTTAGGTCCCAGAGCGCGGATGGGAGCTTCCGCCAACAACTTGATAGCCGAATTCGCCAACCTGTGGTCCTGGTTGCAACCCCACATGTAAACCTGACCCACGTCGCTAATAAACGCAGATTGGTTTCCACCGGCGAAGACACGCACTGGCGTCACCTCCTCTTGAAACGAAACACACTGCAAAAAACCTTTCACTCAACCCGAGTGCTCCCGACATGTGTGGCGCTTACGGCTGGAGGTGAAACACGGGTCATACGTTCCCCCGTCACTCCGCACTGACCCCAAGAGTTGTCGCCCCAGCAAAGGATCTTTCCTTCGCTAGTGAGGACCAGCATGTGCCGGCTACCCACGGCCACGTCAAGCACATCGTAACAGTCCAGACCGGATATTTTGTTCAAGTAGGTAGAGATGGGCTCGGGGACGAACATATCGTATCGCGACTCGCATTTCTGCAGAAACAGGGCGTTCATCCCGGGTCCTCGGTCTCAAGTTCGCACCGCGGGGTACGTTCCTCACCTCGTGTGCGAATCCCCTGGCCTCGTGTGCGAATCCCCTGGCTTCGTGTGCGAATCCCCTGGCCTCGTGCGCGAATTCCCTCCCTGGCTTACTCGTTGGAAGAGGGGTTCGTCGAACTGGCGGCCGGGGGAGAGTATTTCGTTCCTTATGCCCATGCCGAATTGGTAGAGGTAGACTCGGTGGGGCGTTTCGGTGAGTTTGAGCATCAGTACTCCGGCGGTTTCGCCGAGGACGATTTTGGCGCTATGGACGGCGCCCTCTTCGCTGAGAACCTGGGCGACCTCGAGGGGTTGGATAATGCGTGCACGGCCGGGCCAATTGCCCCAGAGGTAGAGGCGGCCGTCGAGGGAGAGGGCGATGCTCTTTTGGGCACAGGCGGCAACAGCGACGACTTTTTGCGCAGGTGGCAGCCCCGGTGTGGCTCCAAGGGTCGTTGGCGGAGTCTCCTGTGCCGGCCTGTCGAGCGGAATGGCGTCGTTGAGTACGGCCGGCGTCAAGACATCATCTACGGTCGCAAGCCCGCAGGCCTGAGAGGCACCCCAGACGAAAACGACTCCGTCCTCAGCCAGCGCGAGACAGTGCGCCTCGCCAGCCGCTACGTCCACGACCACCGCCGCCTCCTCGCCCGCCGGCTCCGACAAGCTGTCCGCCCAATTCCGCGAAGCTGTCATATTCTGCACCGACTCCCCACTACCCGCTCGTCGCACCGCAGCCGACGCCGTTTCCGGCTTCGGCATCGCTACCTTCGCCGGGGTACGTAACGCACCCACCTTTGGTCCCTGTCCCAACTGGCCCTGCAGTCCATGCCCCACCGTGTACACCTCGTTCGCCTCCGTCAGGAACGCGATGAAAGTAGACCCGCACGAAATCTTCACGATTCGTCGCCCAATCCCGTCGTAGGAAATCGGCAGGTGCTTCGGCACGCCCGGACCCGGCCCGGGAGACAATTGCTTCAACTCAGTCAACACTGACTCCACCGGCCGCACTTCCGCCGCACTCCCCTGCTTCTGACGCACTATCGAACAAGGCTTAACCCCCTCGCCCTTGGGCCGTCGCCCGTGCCCCTTGGGCCGTCGCCCCTCCCCCTTGGGCCGTCGCCCGTGCCCCTTGGCTCACCTTTATACTTGACTTCCGCGATCTCATTCCAGTACTTCTGTGCGTCCTGTGAATTATCCTGGAAGGGCTGGAAAGGTCGCCGGCCCCAGATGCGGCAGACGGGTCGACTGGCCTCCGTCAAACCGCGCGTGGTGGGCGCCATAGCGGCGGAACCTGTTTCTGTGACACTTGGAGGCGAAGTCGTGTTCTTCGGGCTCTGCTGGTAACTGAATGCAAAGAGAGGCTAAGATTCTGAAACCCTGCCTACCTGTTGACCGAAACTGAAGCCAAAACCGACGCGTTGGCCGCTGCTTCCTGCGCAAAGTTGATCTGTCATCAATTTCCCATTCACGTACCTCACATTCTTCTTGACGCCGGCGATCCTTTTCGGACGAGCATTTCATGGAAAAAATCGGCGAAAAGGCGGCTTCATCACCGGCGGGCGAAGAGGTTCTGAATGCGCTCTCGAAAGCAACCCTGTTCGTGGCCGGGCTCGACGAGGAACAAGTCAACAATGAGGTGCTCTATAAGGTGTTCGAAACCTTTGGTGAAATCCGGAACATCGATGTACCCTTAGAGAAAAATAGCAGTAAGTCATCCAATTAAAATCACGCATGCATGCTTCATCAGACAACCACCGCGGCTTCGGATTCGTCGAATTTGCCGATGTAGCCGATGCCCGGGAGGCACTGGAGAACATGAACGGTGCAGAGCTCTTCGGCAAAACATTAACCGTCAATTTCGCTCGGAAGACGCAAGCCTCCGGGCGAACTTGAATGCGCGCACACACGCGTGTGCGCCATGCAATTTTATCGCGAGCGCCCGTCTGCAAATGCATATGTGGCCCTGATGGACATTGCGCGATCAAAATTGGCCAAAGCTGTGCATTTCATGCAGTATTTGGAGGAGTGCGGGAATGTTCTGGCTCGTCTGAAACTTGTGCAGACATCTCTGGTGCATCGCAGCTCCCCGAACCGGTTGCCAGGCCGATGGCTCCGATGACGTTTGCTTTTACGTGTCTAAAAATGCGCTGAGACAGGAACGGAGCTTAGGTTTTTTTTTGGACAGGTTCCATCGTTGCCCAACATGTCTGACGAATTCGAGACCACTAACGCCGGTTCTTCTCATACCCGCCCCATCCAGGCCGGTAACGTGAAGAAGGGGGGCTTCGCTATGCTCAAGGGCCGCCCCTGCCGCGTTGTTGAAGTTTCTACTTCTAAGACTGGCAAGCACGGCCACGCTAAGGCATCCATTGTGGGCATCGATATCTTCACCGCGAAGAAACTAGATGAGAACTGTCCCACCTCTCATAACATGCTCGAGCCTATTGTGACTCGCACGCAATATGCCATTATTCATTGGGAAGACTCCGGGTTCCTGCATCTGCTCGATGCCTCCGGAAACCTCCGCATGGACCTTTCGTGGCCGTTGGGACGTGACGACAAGATCCTGGAGGAATGGAAGAAGCAGCTTGAGGCCGGACAGACCCCCAACTGTACTGTTATCAGTGCTTGTGGGGAAGAGAAGGTCCTTGGCCCCAACGAGAAATAAATCATTTTTTCAAAACGACGAATAGGTTCTGAATGTCTAGCCTGATATCTTCTTACCTCCTTAATGAGCAAACGCAACAATGGATGCGAAGCTGGCTGCCCGGTAAGGTCATCCATCACCAAGCTGAGTGACTTGTTCGATTCTGTGTCGTCTAGCCTGTGTCGTCTAGTCTGTGTCGTCTAGTCTGTGCCTATGTCGTCTATGTCCTTTACTTAGAGAGACTCGAGGGGCGCATGGTTTGGGTTGATAACTATTTGAAGAAGCCATTGCATGACTTGATATATTACAACAGTACCACGCTGGCATTTGCTGACAATCATCCCGGCCTATTTGCGCTGGGTATTTTGTTCACGGCGTATGCGGTGACGATTGTCCTGGCCATGATGGTGGGCCAACTCATAAAAAGGACGTGGCGAAGCCCGCCCGCCTCTGTCGACAAGAAAAACAACTAAGCACATCATTAAGCACATCATCTCCAATTGCACCAACATACACACCGACTTGCTGTAGAAGCTGTAGTGAGTGTGTCATAGTGTGTGACACACTACGGTTCCTGCGTTGTCGAGCATGCTAGGCAGTGGTGGTAGCTTTGGTGACTTTGGCCATATATTTTTTCCGCAGCACTTTCTGTTCGCTCAGTCGGAATTGCTCCCAGAGGTATCGCGGTAGTCTTTGGCACACATTGAGGATGACTTGGTGGGACCAATAGGGGCAGATGGTCGCGCGCATGGAGTCATTAACGGTTCGGTTGGATGCGTGGCAGGCCGCGCGCAGGCCGGCCCGAGCGTAGGCATCTGCGGATGGTACAAGTAGTGAGGGTTTTCGAATCTTCGACATTTTCGTCGTGACCATGAATGGCACTTGTATCTGAATGCCAAATTCGGTGGACACACACTCTGCCTGCAACGACCGACCAAGTCCGTCAATGGCGCCCTTCGTGCCAGCGTATCCCACCAACAACGGTTCTGCAACCAGCGAGGAAGCACTACCCATGAAGACCAACAGACCCTTGCCACGAGCTCGCATACCTTTGTACGCCAGGTGCGCAGCGATCATCGTAGACATCAAATTCACTCGAATCAACGTGTCCAGAAATGGCACACCCACCTCCTCGTAGTACATCGCACCTGGGTAACTCACACCCGCGCAGTTAATAAGACTCTCCGCCGTCGACAACTCCCTCTTCAACTCCTCGAAGCCAGCAGTCTTCGTCAAATCCGCCGAATCGAAGTCTGCCTGCACTGTCCTCACTGTCGTTGTCTTGGTCTCCACTTCACGCTTCTACATACACAACATGCATCGAGTACACACACACACGTGTGTGATGAACACACGTGTGTGATGAAAAGAAACACGAACCGTCAGAAAAGCACTTACCACAGCGTCGAGCTTCTCTTGGTTCCGGCCAACCAGGACCAATATGGGTATCCCGTTTTTTGCAGCCAAGTCGGCATACGCTCTACCGATCCCATCCGTGGCACCGGTGATGACAAGCTTGTCTCCTAGGGTCTTGGGCAAGCTGCGTCGTCGGCTACACACACCCGGAACAGTGTGCGCTACTTTTAGCAGCCACACGACCACAACCAAGAGACCAATGAACTCGAACATATTTTTGAACTGCCCGCCAACCAGTGCATTGCGCGCGTCGTCCACGATCAATCCAGGGCTAGTCTCCCTGCTCAAGTACTCCCCTTTTCAAGTGCATTGTTCCAAGAACATTGTTTCAGGTTTGTGTTACAAACCCTACAGAGCGGACGTGCGACAGGAGGTGAAGACTTTTCTTTACCTCCTGTCGCACGTCCGCTCTGTCCTCTAGGAAGAGTCCTCTGGGGAAGAGTCCTCTGGGGAAGAGTTCTCTGAGAACGTGCTAAGTGCGGAGTCTGTGTTCACACTGTCGAACCACGCTGTCCAACAGTTGGCCAAGAGGTAGCCAGCAGAGAGAAAAGGTGACTGACAGAGGTACCACCAAAAGGCACCTTACTGACTGACGTTGAAATTAACGGTGCACGGTAGTCGTTGAAAATGTTACTGCAGTTAAAAAAGGGCCTGTAGAGTACATGTCAGTGTGCTTCGCAGATAAAGGGTTACCAGATAAAGGGTTACTCAGCAGAAATGGCGGGAAACCATTCCAGGGGGGCCATGCCATGCAAGGCTTTGAATTCCAGATGTGTCAAATCCCTTTCACCTTCAACGATGACTCCGGACCCCTCTCAGGTCGCGACCCCTCTCAGGTCGCGACCC